>NW_015170914.1:514015-529944 GCF_001447785.1 Gekko japonicus | reverse complement strand
GGGAGCCACGCCGGGCTCCAGGAGTCGTCCGAAGATGCACGCGCGCTGGCAGCACATCACCAGAAGTTTTCCCTCCGACGACCGGGGCCACGCCCCCAACATGGTTGCGTCACCTCTGGTGACGCAGCCATGCTGCGCTTCGGGGGGCGGAGTTCCCCCCAGGGCCTGATTCCGCGGCGGCGGAAATCGGGCCTCCAAAGCGGGGGTTTACCCGCCCCCACTTGGCAGCCCTAGATAGCGGGAAAGGAAAAAAATGTGTGATGTCTACACCATGGGAAGTGACACCTCTTAAATTATTTAATCTGTTTTAAAAGCTTGTTCTGTCTGTAGGCTGATGTAATAGCCCATTTAATAACAGCTTAGACAAGGGAAGAGGGCATTCAGCTTCTGCTTTGAAGTGCCCAGAGCCACTCTTAGACCCAGTCTGCTTGTTATCTTTGCACTGTGGGTGCAACTGCAAGAATGTTTTCCTGTGGCTGACCCCCATGTCCTATTGTGATTGCATGGGTCAATCACACTTAAGTACTACAGCCTTCTTATTGCTGGTGTACTGCTAGAATTGAAGTTTCCCTCTGATACAAATGACCCACGTGCTTGATATGCTACCAAAACAACATGGAAGCCAGTCATGGGGAAGCAATTTGGGGGCAGTAGCTAAGTCACAAAGGTGGAAGGCAAATTGGGTGCAAAAATGACCCAGTCAGTTTACATGCCATTGCATTGAGGTGGCTTGGATGTTACAGCTGCCACTTGGAACATTCATCAGACAGGAGGTTTTTCAAGGGACCCTGCATGGTGATTTCAATGTGTACACCAGCCCTAAATGGTTGCTTTGAGCAAATGTTCTATGAGAGTTGTCTTTAAAATAGAAGATGTCCACAGGGAAGGAAAGCAGTTTGGAAACTAAAGTGCCTTCCACTGAGAAGGCACCTTTTAACCTTGGGTCAACTATCTATAACCCTACTGACCTCCATTAGTTTGGTAGCACCCGGTAAGAGAGAGGTGGGTCATAAACTTATTTCCTGTGATATACATGTGGAAACAGTTTCCAAGAGAAATTGTTCTCAGTGATGAAAACATTATCAGTAGATTTGTATTGTGTCTTGAATCTTCCACTCTTTCTGTTACATATCTTGGAATGCTCTTCAAAGGACTTCTGTTCCAAGGGTTACATCTTGCCCATGTGGATATATATTCCAGTTACAAATGGATACTTTTTGATGAGCCATAAAAGCAATTTTTCTCTCCTTACTACTGATCTAACATCAGTTGGTTGCAGACTACAAATGTGAGAGGGCTAGAATCTTGACTACATGACAGCAGTCGATTCACATCAATGGCTGCCACAGCTGACCTTCAGTCATACAGTGAAGATCCTCGTGCTGTGGTGGCAGCTGCTGCCAAAGAAACCGTTTTAAGAATCGGCAGACCCATTCCGAATCTCCATTCGCCAATCAGAAGCCTGGCTAGACAAAAAAACCCACTTGGCCCCGCCCACTTTCTAAATGCACTTGGCCAGGTGTTGTGCAACCAATTTCCGGGCACCATCATATGTAGAGAGCACAGTCCTAGGCGCGGCCAAAGATCTTGAACAAGTGGAAATGCGCCCTATCCCACTTTGGTTTCTGGTTGCACATTGTTGGATCCAGGCCCGTGGATAGAACCTTTTCTCCTCCCCAGACATTAGAACTCGGGGGCACCCCATGAAGCTGACGGGCAGTAGAATCAGGACAGACAAAAAGAAGTCCTTTAGTCATCCAGTAAATAAATTCTGGACAAAGCGACAGTCTGTAATTCATATCAGGGAATAGTGTTCAAGATATTGACTACTGCTAGGATGACATATGTGCATGATCGGAAATCCTGGGCGAAGCTGATTGGCTGAGCAAAGTGTGAGATGTGCTCGAAATCGTGAAAGGTTTCGGCATTCTAGAAGAGCTAAAAGCGGCGAAATGTGCTGGTACCCGATGGTCCATTACGCTGCGAATGAACTGGCTGCCTGAATTATTACCAGGATCAAAGTATTTATGGTTACGCAAATGGCTGATATATTGTATTTGAGTTTTTTAATGTATGAGCCAGTTTGGTGTAGTGGTTAAGTGCGCGGACTCTAATCTGGGAGAACCGGGTTTGATTCCCCACTCCTCCACTTGCACCTGGCTGGATGACCTTGGGCAAGTCATAGCTCTGATAAGAGCTGTCCTTGAAAAAAAGAGCAGTTTCTGTCAGAGCTCTCTCAGCCCCACCTACCTCACAGGGTGTCTGTTGTGGGGAGGGGAAGGGAAAGGAGTTTGTAAGCCGCTCTGAGACTCCTTCGGGTAGTGAAGGGTGGGGTATAAATCCAATTTCCTTTTCTTCTCTCTTCTTTGTGTATAATAATTAAGTAATGCATTTTTGATGGACTTTTATGATTTTTCCCTGGTCGTTTTCTATACAGCACAAAAGTTTGAGTGTGCCTATCCCAACAGAAGTAGGTCTGATTTTAAAAATGCCTCACCTTTTTTTGTTTTCATATCTGATTGATTACTGTTGAGAATAATAAACTCTTGCATTAAAAATGAAATGTTGCATTGATGGAAGAAGGCAATATATTAGAAACAAAATAGAATTGCATTGCATCGGGAAAGCATTACCTGAAATAAACAACTGATAAGTGATACTCCAAGTTCTGCATAGCTTGGAAGAAATGCATGTGAAGGAATGCAATATCTTTATGGATTTTGTGGGAATGAACCATGAACTACAGCAGAAAGGCATCTAGTGGGTTTGAGAACATTTCCTGAACAATCAGCAGCAACTGAATGAAAAGTAAAGTTTCTGCAGCACTTCTGAAGGTTCAAAGCACTTCACTTGCATTCTTTTTTCAGCAGTCCTTTAAGATAGACCAGTATTATTACCCCTGAATTACAGTGGGAGGCTAAGACTGAGAGGAAGCAGGTGACAGAAGAGTTCCTATGAACAAATGTTTTCTTGGGCAGAAGGGCCCCATTGGAAGTATGCACACTGTGGTCTGTTTAAATGAACAACTGTTCCCCTGGGTCAGGCTCAAGAGAAACTGGTTTTGTCTGTTTGCAACATAAATTGACTTTACACAGACTAACTGACCAGCACCTGTGACATCGGCTTTTAAAATCTGATTGCGTATGTGTGTATTTTGTTCTTAAGTAGACAAATGAGCTTCTACTTATGTAAATAGGCTGAATTTTATACAATACTAACAAGACAACCTACCCCTGAAGTATGGTGGGAAGGGAAAAACTGATGAGTTGGTGGCCAATAATCTGTGGACTGCAGTGTGAATGCACCCAGCTCCGGGGGGGAGGGGGGGGAACACACTGGTCCCACTTTTTAGATAGATTTGTATGCAGATTTGGATAACGTGATGGGTTCGTAGTTCATCCTCTTTGCTATTATGCCAGCTCTCCGGTAGTATTTCAACACAACCTCTTTTCATGTGCATTTCACCATGGGTGTTACCTCAAAACTGTTCCTGATGCATTCATGAAGAGCAGTGGAAGTAAAGATATTTTCCAAAGAAGAGAAATACCATCAGCTTCTGTTCTTCATGGAGCTGATAATTCTGGGCTTCTAAGGCCATTTTGGCTGAAGTGAAAGTCTTTCCTTTTGCATTTTTGTCTTTCTAACATTCCTTGCTCAATGAAATCATCGTAATCATGTATCTTTGATCTGCATTCGTCTACGGCACCATATTTAAGATTCCTCAAGTAAGCAATTAAGATTTCAGTGAATGGAAGAAGGCTGAAATGTAGCCTAATGAAACAAGCACTTCTTTTAAATAGAAGTGCGTGGGGAGGGGGGGGGACCGGTCTTTTCATATTCACAAAGGAAATTGCAGAGGGGGGAGGAATATTAGTTCATGAGCCATTAAGCATTTCTAAAACTCTCCTTTCAGTGGCTGAAATATTGTTGGTAACAGCATTTAGCAGTCCTGCTTCTTTTCTGTGTTTTACCTAGAAGTTACAAAATATTTGACTAAATATAGAATAACTCTAGTTTGAGACTGTTGTGCTTTTGTACTATTCTTGTCTTTTGTTTCCCTTTTCTTTCCCCTGTTTGAACAGGCTGTTCCACCACCCAACTTTGAGATGCCGGTTTCTATCCCAGTGTCCAACCACAACAGCTTGGTATACAGCAACCCAGTAAGCTCCCTGGGGAACCCCAACCTTTTGCCTCTGGCCCACCCTTCCTTACAGCGCAATAGCATGTCTCCTGGTGTGACACACCGGCCACCGAGTGCAGGTAACACAGGTAGGCCCTGTACAGTCTCATTTCTTCACTTCAGTAGCAGAATTGCTTCTGTTTCTCCCATCAAGCTGTGTTTAGTAAAGAGCAGCTCTTTTTTTTAAGTGTTTTACTCTAAAATGCACTGTTATTTTTTTTTTATTTTTTTTAAAGAAGCTGAGGGAAGATCCTAACTCAGAATTAATAAATATCTGAAGACTAGAAATTTAAAGAAACTGTAAGTTTTGTCTTTATGTTAAAGACAAAAAGTTTTAAGAATGAAGAGAAGAGTGGTCCAAGTCATGGGAAAATCTCCTGGGTGCTCATGGGGTAATCTATATCCAGGGTTTGCAGTAAAAAAAAATAATCCAGTAACTTGTATCCCTTGGATTTAATCCACAATCTCCAGTGTTGTTCTGTTCAACTCAGGAAGGCTAATCTAGAATATGAATACCAGCCAATCTGCCAATGAAGGTCAGTATGGTAAAGCCCGGGGAGACCAGGGTTCAAATATCTCTTCAGCCATTAATTTCACTGGCTGGTTTAGTATTTCCCTCTCATCTTAACCTCACTCACAGAGTTATTGTCGGGATAGCATTGAGGAGGGGAGTTCTGCTTACCACAATGAGCACTTTGGAATAAGGACAAGATTAAAATGTAACATGTCGACATAATGCAAGGCATTTTTTTTTTTTTAAATTCAGGAGTCCTCTGTAATACGTGGGGAGCAAATTAGAAGTACAATTTTAATACTGTATCTTTTGGGAATTAGGTTGTCTGGATCTACAGCTAAGAGCTTTGTGATAATGGGTCGTTAGAATTTCATCAATTGTGATGTATTGTTCCATCTCAAGGCTGGATTGTCTCCCCATTTAAGCAAGACTCAGCCTTCCACACAGGTGCTGATGAGGCGTCACCTCTAAGCAGGATAAATAGAGATTAGGGTCCTTCATTCTGTCTGGATGAAACGGAGTCAATATGCTGAACTTGGAAAAGTCAAACACAGTCTCCAGTCTGAGGAAGATGTAAAAAATAAAGGAATGCCACTAGCTCAGGATCTGAGAAGATTCCAAGAATATTACACACATATTTGTAAATTTATCTAAAAGTTTTCCAAGAAAGTGCTTGGCAGCACTGTGACTGCATAGTACTAGGTCAAGATAAGATTATCTCTGTGGTTTTCTGATTTCATTAACACTGATAACAGCTTCTTGAGCTGCCAGACTGGCGGTGTTGCGTACAACCAAGTGTACAGAAGGTGTCCTGGGAAAAGGTGGGTGTCTTTTCCCTGGGGCACACTTAAGTTCATCACAGGGAGCCAGATGTGCAAATTTCTGGATTGCAAGGCACAAAATGGTTAACATCTTTTAGGATTAGCTGTATTTTGGAGGATTGTGCAGTCCAAGCTGTAAGGGCAGGATCCAGTGGGTCCTTGAAACCTTTATTGCCAAAAGTTGAATGGAACTGTGAAGAACCTTTGCCATCAAAATACACGTAAGTTGATTTTATGGATTTGCAGTACCTGAGTTTTAATTTAATGAAAACACCATAGGATTCATAAACATTATGAAAAAAATTAACTAGGATATCAATACTCTTATTCCTCTTAAGTAGAAATTTCAGCATTAAAGAAGCCCTGTGTACAATTGCCCTGACCTGGATAGGGCAGGCTAGCTCAGTCTCGTCAGATCTTGGAAGCCCTGCAGGGGCTTTTGGATGGGAGACCACCATGGAAGTCCAGGATCATGACACAGATATAGCAAAGCACCTCTGAATATCTCTTGCCTTGAAAAGCCTACGGGGTCTCTGTAAGTCAGCTGTGACTTGAGGTCACTTTCCACCACCATGCACTATCATAACACAGTGGGGTGTAGAATCTCTTATCTGAGCACTTGGCAGTTTATTAACTACCAAGTCAAGAAGCATTATTGTGATCTGGTGCCCCCGAAAACTAATAATGCTTGCGCACTTCGTACAAGATGGTATGTGGACAAGAAGTCAGTGCAGTTTAAACAGCCAACTTTCTAAGTGCTCTGGTAGTACAAACTCCAGTACTGCCTACATTGCTTTGTGGGATAAACTGTAATTTTGCTTGACCTTTGTGGTTTCTCTTAGCTGCTCTCTCAGTGTGACTATTTTATCTTCTCCTAGGTGGCCTGATGGGTGGGGACCTCACAACCGGTGCAGGCACCAGTGCAGGTAAACAGAAGAATGTTTTATGTCCCCTTTTGAAAGTGTTATGGACTCCACGGCAGAGAGTTGGTACAAGGCTGGTCTTAAAATAACTCTCTATAATATCATTAGGAATAGAATTAGGTTAACCCTGGCTGCTTTGAAAATCCTCCTTGCAACAGTGTTCCCACGTTTCCAGTTGCTGAACAATCCTTATGTTTGAAACTTTCCGGCAAAACAAATCTTCTTATGTGCACTCATGCAAAGTTTTAACATCAGGAAGAGACCATACTGCTTCTGTTGGGAGCAAAGGCAAATCAAAGAGCATCTTCAGAACTTCCTCACAGCAACTTTTGTCACAAGCAAATGTGTTCTTGGAATCATCTAAGTAGCCATTACAGAAACAGCCCTCGGTTTGTCCTGGTGCCATATCACATTAGAACAGGAATCTTGCATGTCATGTATGATTCAGCTGATTAAAACATGTGTGAAACTGGGACTGAGACTTGTAGTTTTGAGTTAATTATCAAACTTTAATAATGAAAGCTTATACTTGTGCATTCATTAGGTTATGTACTTCAGCTGAGCTCTAAAATGGGCAATCAGATATCATCTGACAGTATTAAACTTTTCAAAGTGCTGAAACGTAGCCGATACATCTGGTGGACAAGCAGAGCAGCTTTTAAGTTTATTTCTTTTTCTTTCGTTCTCTCTTATTCACACATGCTGGGCTCTTTAGTATTTAGTGTCTTTTCAGTCCTACAAAAGCTTCATAAAGAAATTATAACTTTTCTTGATTTTGAAATCATTGAAGCGATTCTGTTTCACTAGGCTAATATCTGTTTGAAGCTTGTGCTCCCTTGACAGCCACCAAAAAGTATAGAGAGTAAATACAGAGTAACCAGCTTGGAATGGAACTTGACTGCCCTACTAATGAGTGCCCTCTACTGGCATATAGAAGTATACTTCCCCCCCCTCACTCCTACAAGAGCACAGGCCAGCAATTAGCAATGAGGGCAGTTTTTGAAAAAAGTTACATGAACTGAGCTGACCACTTTTCTGAATGCCAAGCTGGCAGAATCATTGCCAGTTTTGCTGACTTGGAAAGACAGTTGACTTGAGATGCTAATGAACAATTGCAAAATGAGAGAAATAATCTTTTCAAACGTAAAATATATTGACTGGAAATTCGGTAAAAGAAAAAGGGCATTGTAGAAGAGGGGCATTTATATGGACAGATAAATGTCTAATTGTGTCAGGATTCCTAATTCCTTTTGTGGCAAACTAGAATGTAAACCTTACTGCAGATGTGCATTCTTTATGTCTTAAATTTGGAGCACTAGGAAGAGTCATTTGCTGTAGGGCAGAAAGGAAGATGAGAGGTCATTGTGAGGTTGAAACGTCTGCCACAGTGGCATCATTCAACAATGATTCTATTTTGGAGAGTCCTCTTTCTCTGTCTTAAATATCAAAAGTTCTTTGTTTACCATTTCTTCATGAGGAACAGAGGCCCATGTGTGCTTCCCGGTTGCCATGTTAGACAGGGATGGGTCAGTCCTGTGGTTCAGTGTGCTAGGGTGCACATTTCTTGTCAGAACAGACAAGTTTATGAATTTGCTTTCCCCCCATTGCATCTAAAAATAGCATCCATGCCATGAAATTATCCCCGTGATAACGAAGTATAGTTGTTTGTGAGTTTTATTTCAGTGATTATAAGATGAAGCTACTTCTGATTGCCAACACAAGGGCGGCAGTTTCTGCATTACTTTAACAAATTACACCATAATGGGAAAATGGGAAACGGAAAAAGCTACTTAGGTTAGAGATGTCCGTGTTTTCAAAACTGTGCTGTTTTGATGGTTGGATTGTTTGGAATAATAATCCTGAAATCACCCACAATTTTACCTTGGGAAGCCTACCCAAGACATAAATACTACTTGGGAATACTGACTACTTTTTATTATCCTGTGCAATTAAATGCCAGCTGCGATATTTTTAACTAAAACCAAGGTTATCTCAGGTTTGGTAGAGTAAATTTGCTTAAAGCCTCTCTCCGATTGGACTGCTCATGCCATGTGATGGAAGCAACTGCCAACAAGAGAGTGAACTTCCTTTTTAGTAGAGTTGCTAAGCTATAAATATAGCCGTGGGTTTGGCAGCTTTCTTTTAAACCAGAGATGGGTGATTGAGAGGAAGGAACAAGAACTCCTTGACCTTAAGTCAGTGTTTTAAAACAATCTTATAGTTACATATTCATTTTAACACACAACTGAAAGAGAAAAGGCTGACTTCTGTAATAGATCTGTAATATATGAGGATGTAGTTTTACAGAAATAGACACATTAGCATTAAACTTTTTAAAAGTTTGAGCATTAGGACAAAAAGTGCATATCAAGGTTTGCTGTGTGGTTCAAATTCCAACCACTGTTGTGACAACAATTTTGTTAACAATGTAACATTAGTATGGAAACCCAGAGGTGAAATTAAGAAGTAACATAATATTTCAATGTCCTGTGCTGTGTTAGAGAATTTTCCTTGATGAATATGTTTTACAGTGCAATCCTAAACAGATTTACGTCACTTTAAGCCAATTGCTTTCACTAGGCTTAAAATGGAGTTAACTGCATAGGATTGCCCTGTTGTTCTCTTAAAAAGGCAGTCTTGGTTCCATAAATGGCCCAGTCAGTGAAACTGGGGTTACATTTATTTACACGAACTCCAAAATGGAATTATATTTTTGCATGTTGTACTACAAGACAAAGCAACATTTATTTTTATATTTTGTGAAGTTATAATTTAATAGCATATGCAAAGTGAAAGTGTAGGGTATTTTGCCCCTCATTTGCACTAGTATATATTTTTAAACAGCCTTGAACTTTGTTTATAATTAGGTTGTAAGAGCTGCCTTATGATAAGGCAGAGAATGGATCTCTCTGGCCTAGTGACAAGGAATAGCTCTCCAAGCGTTTGGGGCTGGTCTTGGTTCTTGCTTTACAAAGTCATGTAGAGATTACTGCCACCATCACTCGAACACCAGCAGCAGTTTTCCTTGATGGCACTACATTTTTATGCAGGAGTCAGAGAGAAAGAAGAAGAGACCTATTTGGGTGGTTGTTTTTGCCTAATCCACTAGCTACTGAATGTCATTTTTATAAGACCAGGAACTTTTGGCTGATAGAAAGTAAATGCAGTAACTCTTTTTATAGAAATAAGCATAAGCCCTCTACCTCCCACCTATGATCAGTAATAAATTCTACCTATCATTTAATAAGTTACTGCCTTTTATTACTGTCCATCTTGTTTTTGTTTAGTATCTTATGTGTTGCTTTATTTCTTCTGCCTTTCTCTTAAAATTATTTTTTTTTAATTTTCATTGTTATGTTTTTTTTAAGTGCCTTGTAATTTTGCTTTACATGCAGAAGGTCCCAGGTTCAATTCCTGGCATCTTCAGCTAAAAGGATTGGGTATTAGATGATGAGAAAGACTGCTACCCGTGGAGAGTTTCTGCCGGTCAGAGCAGATGATACTGACCTTGATAAACCATTGGCCCAGCTTAGTCTAAGGGACTTTCCCGTGTACACGTGAACCAATAGCTTAGCAACAGATGTAGTAACAAGAGCTTCTTCAGTGTGATGGTGATGGTCAGACTTGGCAAACTTGGGCACTGGCCCTCTCAACAAGATTATATCTTCTTAGCATTACTCTACTCATTCTGCTGCTTTTGGTCACATTTTGGCCGTGTATCAATTTATTGTACATTCTGCCTGTATTTCAAATTAAATAGAAATGTAGGTAATAGCTATTTATAATTTATGGGTCTTTAGGCCGGAAGAATTCTGGGCACATTTTCAAAATAACATCACTAAAGGAATGATTTGCAAAAAGAAAAAAGGAAGGCAGTGTGCCCATATAAGTCTATACTAAACAAGCAGAATATGAAGCACTCAACAGTGAGACTCTGAGCAAATCCTACAATAACAGAAGGTACCCCAAGCTCATAAATATCAATGGTATGTACACTTAGTTTCCTTTTGTGCCTTGGCAAACTTCAGTCTGCACAAACATCAACACTTTTGGAAACCAAACTGGTACACTACCTAACACCACCACTACATTTTGGTATTTATTTAGCTCCAACACAGTACAGAGGGGTTTTTTTTAAAAAAAAATCACTAATGATTTGTAAGTGCCCAAATCAATGTAATGTAATACAGAGCAAAGTGATTAAATGTAAACATTGACTTCAAAGATGAAGCTACATTAATCTAATCAGGAACATCCCTTCAGGAAAGCTCAGCAATCTGTTGCCAAGCCAGGCGACCTCAGGGGATCAACAAACACTGGTTTGGTTTACTAGCCAGCCTTTATGTATCCCTGCCACTATCCCCCTCTTCCCCCTGAGTCCTCCTGGCACATGCAGAGGGTTTGGCAGAAAGATGCTCAGGTATAGAGGTGTCAAGAAACAACAAAAGAGGCTATTGCTACTTCTTTTCAAGTTACACTTCAGTGAAAGTACCGGGCAGAGAATGTCTGTGCTGCTGCTTGTCCTGCTCACCAGAGCTCTGGAGCATTTTTACCTGGTGAGATAGTGAGTTTTTGTGAATCCCCACAAGACCTCGTGGGCACTCAATGAAATTGCTGAGCAGTTGGGTTAGAACAGATAAAACGAAATATTTCTTTACCCAAAGAGTAATTAACATATGGAATTAACTGCCACAGGAGGTGGGGGTGGGTACAAGCATGAACGGCTTCAAGAGGGAATTGGATAAACATAGGGAGCAGAAGTCCATCAGTGGCTGTTAGCCGCAAGGTATAGATGGGAACTCTCAGTCTGGAGCAAGTGATGCACTGTGTTCTTGGTGCTTGGGGTAGCAACAGTGGGAGGGCTTCTAGTGTCCTGGCCCCAGTGGTTGACCTCCTGATGGCACCTGGTATTTTTGGCCACTGTGTGACAGAGTGTTGGACTGGATGGGCCATTGGCCTGATCCAACATTGGCTTCTCTTACGTTCTTATGAAACACAGTTGTGTGTAGGTCACTGCATTTCCAAATTTTAAAAAAAGTTGAGAGGGGAATCTATTAAGCACAAAATACAATTTTCCACTGAATGAGGCTGAGCATCCCTTCGAAGTAACCCAAAGTGTATATAGAGCTCTTTCACTTTTATCTGTGAGGTAAGTTAAACTGAGGGGAAATTGCTTACTGAATGTCACCCATGTTACTTCATAGGTGAGCACAAGTTTGAAAAGCAGAGAACTCAGACCAAGTGTGATCCCCTGGAGAAGGAAATGGCAACCCACTCCAGTATCTTCGCGCACTTGTTCCTGAATGCTTTTAATATATATATTATAATATATATATTATATATGTATTATACACATATACACACACATATACATATATTATATATATTTGTGTGTGTATGTGTTTTATTCTGCTAGGAATTTCAATCAGGACTATACTTTAACCACGATGTTGGTGTTTTAATTTTTGTTGCTTTGTTATAAGGGTTAGGGTTATGAATTTTATGTTGTTGCATTGTGTCAGTGCATCAGTGTTTTAATATGTTAACTTTTAATGTAAGCTGCCCTGAGCCTGCCTCGACGGGGAGGGTGGGATACAAATCGAATTAAATAAATAAATAAGCCACATGGTTTGTGTTTACTGAAAAGCGGGATATGGTTTCTATAATAAAACTATATTTGTAAGTATATGGTTAAAATACCTTAGCATACACCTAAAAGTGTTGGTCCGTATCCTACCAGATTATTCCATCATTGGACAAAGTGAAGCAGTTGCTGCTGATTTCCCTCTCCCACTGCAGAGCCCCAATTTGCCCCTGTGCAAAAGGGATCGAAATAGAGGTAAATGGGCTTAGGGGGAAGCAACAAAGACCTGCTCTGGGAGCTCATCTTCACCTATAGACCTAAGTTCTTAGTGAACAGATTGGAAGACTGTCATTTCCAAATATTTTTATATTATTTTTCCTGTCCTAGTTTGCTGAATTTTTTTTTAAATACTGATGAATTTTTAGTCTTCAAGATGTAAAAAAATCCCTATAGATTACTTCATACAAAACATACAAAAAATGAGCATGCAAAACAGCCCAAGGGCCAGATACAACCTTTGGGGGACATCAACAGCTTCTGTCTCAGGAGAATGTGGCCCCTGACAAATTTCCCAGTTGTTTGCATTAACATCATTCTCTTTCAAAAAGCGTTCCTTGTCTTATCTTCTCTCTAATTTACAGTGTCTCAATATTTATCTTTGTACAATGATGGATTGAAAGAGTAAAATCATTGAGCCAATAATGAGGATCCCTCCTATTAAGTGAGTCATAGTAGCTGCAAGGCTTTCCGAGATGGATTTTTAAAGATAAGGATGATTGACTTCTTTCTTAAATAACAAGCAATTAAGTTTATTCTTATAGGAAACTCACACTCAAATAACAACTTTGAGTTGCTGTAGTTGGTTCTCATGCTGATGCTGAGATGATTGTGCTGTGTTTTCTCTCTTCATGCAGCAATCTGTCCCTTTATTCAGAGACAGAATATAAGGAAGCATTTCAAATCAGCAAACATCTGGATTTCATGCTTACCCTTGAGTATTGAAAGAGATAGTTGATGCCTCCAGGATCTTGGAATGCAGCTGTGTATTTGCTTCAAAATGAAAAGCAAGCGATGTGGTTAACCCCTTGGAGCAAGAAAGCTAGGTTTTGCTCCCAAAACTCCTGGCAGTATTGAATTCAAGCACCTTTTACAATACCTAAAAGAGGAGCCAAAGAGAAGGCATAAAAGACATATTAGGGTGTCTGTTTATGCCTAATCCTCTAGCTACCAAATGACTTTTTGATAAGGCCAGGGACTTTTGACTGCTGGAATGCTTGGCTGCTACAAAAGTGCCCCTAATCAGGTGGAAAGATGGCATAAAAATGATAAATAAAATAAATCATGTAATACTGGCTAGTATGCACATGCTTTGCCAGCTGATTAGCCCCTTGATAATTGTTCGCTCTTTCATTGAGAAGAGGAAAGAAACATGATGAGAGAAGTTAGTCAAAAAATAGCTTGGTTTCTGTGTCAAGTTTTCAATCTAATAACATTTTTATTTTAATCAATAATAATATTTAATCAAGTGTATGTACTTCAGGATATTAACAGAGTGATCTTGAGCCAGATCCATGCTGCGGCGGCCAGCCACAGCACAGGAGCGGCACTGCTAGGCAGCTCCCTAAGGAGCAAATTACGCTTTAGTGGAATTGGGGGGGGGGAGTCTAGCTGGCTGCTTATGAGGGCGCATCTATGACGATTCTGCTGCAGTGTAGCCTTGTGGTGCAGTATCGAGGCATGGGCAGCAAGTCAGGTGGGGCACTTCAGGTCGACGGGAGCAGCCAGTCCTGGGAGCAGATGCTGTTGCATGTCACAGCTCAGGAGAGTCCCATTCTCTGTTTCACCATGCCCCCTGATGGAGACCCATGGCAATGACAGGCACGTGGTCGCCATCAGTTGTTGTTCCTGCATGCCACCATGTCCCATGGCTAGGCCACCCAAACCCCACCCTCCTGAATAGTTGGAGTCTACCCACTGCAGTGGCTCCCCACCGCGCCATTGGCTTAGGGAACCTCTGTGATCCCCTGCCCATTCAATGCTGTTTGCACAGATGCCTGCCCCCCTGGGTGCCAGAGGACCCCTTCCTGGAACAGACACTCAGTTAGGGGCCTCATCCATTCACTCATTTTCTTAGTGACCCTTCCCCCTTGGTGATGTGCATCATTCCCCTCTCCTCTATTTCATGCACACAACAACCCCGTGAGGTTGGTCAGGCTGAGGGTGTGCATCTGGGCCAAGGCTACCCACCTGGCTTCCATGGTATAAATGGAGAATGGAATCTGGGTCTCCCAGGTCCAGCCTCATGCTCTCACCACCGTGATAAGGCGGCTTATTCACCCAGACCACCCTATGGCTCCTCCCACCTTCACTCAGAAGCCTGCGAGGTAAGTGAGGGATCCTCTCTGTGCACATGGGTCCCTGCTATGTATGGCAGATTATGATCAGTGGGACCTGCACAATCCTCCCCAGCCACCCGCAGCACCTGACAGCTCTTCCTCTGAGACATGTCCTCAGGAAGCCTGCAAAAACCAAGCAGTAGAGACACAGATGTGGCAAAAAACAAGCAGTAGAGACACAGATGTGGCACAACATAGACTTTATTGCACTGGAATCCATGACATACAATGGCATCGCAGGTGGAACTTGGAAGGGTGCAATGCTCCTCTTCAAGAGGAGGGCTGGAACAGTGGCCTCAGAAGAGTGGGGGGCAGGACTTGCCACACCCACAAGTCCCTCTATTGAATCTCCACCTGCAAGACAAAAAAAGAGAGCCATGGCAACTGGGTGTGAGTGCCATGCCAGCCTCAGCCATGGATGTCTTGTCCTGACAGAGTCTGCAAATCCAGCTCCATGCAGGGTGGGGGGTTCACCACGAACCCCACTTGAGTCTCATGATGGAACTAGCCAACTCACAGTCACCTGTCCTGTGCTGAAGTGCTTCCAGATTGCTTGCAATCCATTCGCAGCTGCAGGTCAAGCCTCTGATTCTGCAAGGGAATGAGTTGAAGGGACACAGTGGAGCAGCTTCCAGACGCCCCCCCCCCCAAACCACTGACATGCCCTGTGCTCTGCCAAGGGTGGGAACCGAGCAAATGACAGAGCATTCCCTCACCCCCAGATCTTCTGGAAAACTTCCCCGGGGAACTTTTCCCATGGCATATCAAGGATGGGCGAGTGGGCATCAACGTGGCAAATGGGGTTCAATGTGGCCAAGTGCAAACTGATGCACATTGGAGCCAAAAATCCTAACTATAAATACACATTGATGGGGTCCGAACTGGCAGAGACTGACCAAGAGAGAGATCTTGGAGTCGTAGTAGATAACTCAATGAAAATGTCAAGACAGTGTGCAACTGCAATAAAAAAAGGCCAACGCTATGCTGGGGATTATTAGGAAGTACTCAGAACGTGGAGTGATTCAGCAAGAGTGATTCAGCAGAGTACTTTATTAGATCAGGAACAAGACCTGATTCTGCAAGGGAATGAGTTGAAGGGACACTTGCCAAGCTGGTTCACCATGTACAGTGGAGCAGCTGCCAGACAGCCCCCCCAAACCACTGACATGCCCTGTGCTCTGCCAAGGGTAGGAACCGAGCAAATGACAGAGCATTCCCTCACCCCCAGATCTTCTGGAAAACTTCCCCGGGGAACTTTCCCCATGGCATATCAGAAGCCATGGGGCTGTGCAGCCACAGCTTATGCCACCCCATGCCTTAACTCTGTCAAGGATGGGCGAGTGGGCATCAACGTGGCAAATGGTGTTCAATGTGGCCAAGTGCAAAGTGATGCACATTGGAGCCAAAAATCCTAACTATAAATACATGTTGATGGGGTCTGAACTGGCAGAGACTGACCAAGAGAGAGATCTTGGAGTCATAGTGGATAACTCAATGAAAATGTCAAGACA
>NW_015170914.1:489729-513828 GCF_001447785.1 Gekko japonicus | reverse complement strand
AAGTACTTTTCTCCCTTTCTCACAATACAAGAAATTGCTGAGCAGTCAGGTTAGAACAGATAAAAGGAAGTACTTCTTCACCCAAAGAGTGATTAACGCATGGAATTCACTGCCACAGGAGGTGGTGGTGGCTACAAGCATGGATGGCTTCAAGTGGGAATTGGATAAACATATGGAGCAGAGCTCCATCAGTGGCTATTAGCCACAAGGTATAGATAGGAACTCTCAGTCTGGGGCAAGTGATGCACTGTATTCTTGGTGCTTGGGGGGGGGGGCAACAGTGGGAGGGCTTCTAGTGTCCTGGCCCCACTACTGGACCTCCTGATGGCACCTGGTATTTTTGGCCACTGTGTGACAGAGTGTTGGACTAGATGGGCCATTGGCCTGATCCAACATTGGCTTCTCTTATGTTCTTATGTAACACAATGCTGGGCTTGAGTGCAGGAGATGCTGTCACAGCACCCAGGCTCAAGCGAGGGGAGTGGCGGAGCAGGTTGGGATCCTTGCCCTTGTTTACCTGTCAGTGCCCCTGTGTGTTGAGCCTCCAAAGGTGGGGTACCCTATAAGGGTTCTGAAATGGAAGAGGTCAGTCACAGAGGATGGACTTTGCTCACCTCCATGGGTGTCAGTGCCAAGTGCTCACCATGTAGTGCGAAGTGCCCTCTCTGTGCTTCTGCCACCACCTCGCTGCTTGCTCTAAGTCCGCATAGCAGGGAGGTCTGAGACAGAGTCCCTTGCCACATTGTTAGCCGAATTGCTTTATTTACAGCAATTGGCAATTTATAAATGGGTTCTTGCCAGTTTATACCAAGGTCCTGTTCCCACCAAGGGTTACCAGTAAAAGATTCAAGGCTGTTGTAGTTAAAATAGATGTCTTTTACTTAGAAATATATCTCATACAAACAATACTGATGCACTCACACATTCAATCAAGTTTCTAATAATTACAGTAGCAATTAAGCACGGTTGCATTAGCAGGTAGGGGTGATGGTGGGCGATACTTATCTGTCTTGCAGCTTGGTTGTTCCAATTAAGAATAGAGGGAAGAAATGGAAAACTAAGGAATTAACACACGACCAGAACCAGCCAGAAGGTGTGGGTCTCTTGACTGCAGATCAAGAGATCAAAGTAGAGGCAAGGGTTGGGGATAGCAAGTGGGACTTAAGAGGAGTAAAAGCAGACAGGGGTTGTTGCGGGGGAGATGCTGTCTGATCAGGTAGGAGGGGCCAGGTGACTGGTTCTCCCCTTTTATAGGGGGTCCAAGGGATGGGTGGTAACTGGGCCAACCTCTTGACCCACCTACCTGTTAGTCTGTCCCAAAAACAATCCTATTGGTTGCATGTGGGAAGGGGAGGTTACCTAAAAGGGGTGGTCAGTATTGTAACCTAAAACCTTACTTGAAGTATGGCATCTGGACAGGTGTGAAATTCAGGTGTCAGGATGCTTCAGTAGTGCTGATGAAGCTGGCCATTCCATTGATAACCAAATGTCCATATGGCAGGAAATTCCATCTCAGGAACAAAGCAAGTGATGGGCAGTAGTGACTACAAGCGGCTCCATCATGGGGGCTGTCTCTTCCTAGAGTTGTTGTTTTCATTGCTCCACAATAATGGAGGTTTGTGCTTCTTCACCAGGCTGGGCAACTGTGTAGCCGAAACCTTATTTATATATAAGGTATGTGCAGGCACCTTCTATGTGTGGCATCACAACGGGTGACCTAAAGTGTACAGCTTTCTGAGCCTATGTGTATGTGCACAGTCCATTGTGTGTAGCAATATATAGTTCATAAAGCAAATATCAGGCTTATTCTCTAACAACATGTCCTAACTACTGAGCTGTAAGACGTCCCACTGGAAGTATTTGTAGGAGGGGGGAGGCTCTATTGGGTGCCAGGGACGGTGCTTGGCCACTGTGACAAGGGAGATGATTGGCCAAACCTGTAGTTGGCATCTTGAATTCTTCCAAGCCTAATTGGCAAGACCATTACAGTGGGAGATGACTTGATTTTGGGCTAAGCCACGTTTTTTGTTGGCGTAACTTTCCACCTCAAGGAGGGGGCATTCCCAGGCCATGTTACATAGATTGTCTGGGGCAGTACACGGGTATAAGGGTTCTTTATACTCTATGTATACAAGGGTCAAATTGCAAGAGATACTAGTGGAAGGAAGAGCCTTTTTGATTGAATAAATTGAGTTTTTATTGTAAATAAATGCAAAGCTCACACTACTCACTCATGCAAAAATAATAACAGATCAACACACACAGAGCTAGGAAATAGAGAAGTGATCGATAGTGACAAGAGGGGGGTTGATTTTAGATAGGGTAATATTCACCTGATCCTGAAATCTGGAATCCACATGGAAGGAGGAGGACAAGGCTGACCAGAGGTTGATTTCACAGGCTCAGACAGAGTCTGAGGGCACACTCTTATGGGCCCCAAGAACTGTACAAAAATTAAGGTACAGAGTGCCAGTTTAAATGTGGTTTGGAGGGCCAGGGGTGGGCTGGCCCAGGGTGTAATGAGTAGCCAGATTAAAATTGAGGATGTGCAGGATCCTTGGTTTCACCAGTGTTTGTCTTTCTACATGTCATTGGCTCGATGTTGGTTGGGGAAAGGGTGCTAGACTCTGGAGATTACTTCGAGGAGACAGTTCAGCTTACCCAGATTAGTGCCCAGGTCAGAGAAGATGAGTACATTGATGAAGATATTTGTTAATTATTGGCTGATCATGAGGTCCTGTGTATGTGCTCCTTCTACTGATCTAGCTTGGCTGGTTCAGAGTGGAGTCTCTTCTGGCTCCCTGTTGCCTGCCTATGCCAGACCAATGTGAGGTGTGGGACCCTGGTCTTACCGACTCTTGGGCTGCCGGGTCCCTCTGAGTTTTCCAGAGAGAGAATTCAGCACAGGTACCTCTGGGGAGGTAACAGCCGAAAGGGCTCAGGGAGCCAACTAACTCTGGCCATGCCCCAAACTCACCCACTACCACGCCAGCTCAGGAGCCTATGGCTCAGTTATGCTGACTGGCGGCTGCCACAGTCCACCACTGGTGCCCACAAACAATAGAGTGCTGCTGGAGGCCTGCACCATTGTAACTGACCCTTACACGGGTGTATATCAGACATACACCAACGTAGAGGTCAGTTGGTTCCATGAGCGCTTTCAGCCACCCTCCCTTAGGATTGCTCTGTCACTTACGTATTTAAAATGGAGTATAGGAAATACAATTTTGGGATTTAAAATCTGTGGGTCCAATGGTTCTGTTCCACTTTAATTCTAATCTCGCTCCCTTTATTATTACTAAATAAAGTCAGTCTCTATTTAGTATATGAGCCATTGGATACTTGAAAGAAAACTTCCAGTGGCAGCTCGTTCCAGTTCTCAGTCGTAATTCATCTTCCCTCCATTCCCCATCGTGTCTAAAATCACAACATTATTAACGGACTTAAATTCATACATTTAGTATTTATTGAAATAAATTAGTAGACCAAGCATCTGGCTTTTAATTAATTAAACAGTTAATTAAAGGAAAAGGTATTTGTTTATCACCAAACTTTTGAGAATATTGGAGGAGGAGCATAGTACCTTTTAAATGTGAGATAATTTACAATTTAGTAAACACAAGCTGTTCTTCACTATTAGGAGGAAATGTCATATTTATCCCCCCCCCCTAAGTTTGAGAATCTGGAATATACAACCATGTAGTACAACAGAGACAAAATGATTTCCATTCAAATTACATTAGAATTTTTTAATTTTACATTCAATTTATATACCGCTCTGACCCCGAAGGGTCTCTGAGCGGTTTACACACAATTTCAAACTCCTAACTAGGGCCACATTCTTATAGGGGGGGGTGACAGCCTACTGGCACCCAGGCAGCAGGGCTAGTTGTTCTTCGGCTCCTTCCACGCGGGCTTTGGGTGTCGGTGTTCTGCCTCCCGGTGCCTTTTTGGGACAGGTCTTTCAATCCAGCGGCTTCCAGCCACAGCTCCGTCTCACGTCCTTACTGGCTCCGCCGCACCGTCACGTCACCGTGCCCCCACGACTCCGCCCTCACCAGACTCCATTGCTCACTTGGGTCGCCAGGCTGCTTGCTCACCGCACTGTTCCACCATTCCACCGCCGATGCTCCTGCTGCACACCTCCCAAGGAGGAGGGTGCCCCCTGCCACCTAGGGGCAGGTACCCAATTTATCTACTTGCTATTTTTGAAGCTTTCGAACCGCTGGGTGAGTGGGAGCTGGGACTAGGGCCGGGAGCTCACCCTGGCCGCGGTGGGTCTCGAACAGCCATAGTGGCTGTTCCTTGATGTTATATTAGCAGGCGTTTTACAGAGTAGAAGAAGAAGAGAAGAAGAGATTGAATTTATACCCCGCCCTTCACTACCCAAAGGAGTCTCAGAGCGGCTTACAAACTCCTTTCCCTTCCCCACAACAGACACCCTGTGAGGTAGGTGGGGCTGAGAGAGCTGTTACAGAAACTGCTCTTTTTCTAGAACAGCTGTGCCAGAACTATGGCTTGCCCGAGGTCATCCAGCAGGTGTAAGTGGAGGAGTGGGGAATCAAACCCGGTTCTCCCAGATTAGAGTCTATGCAGTTAACATAGGACTTCATTTGGGGTCTACAATGGGTTCTCACAGCTTTGTCCCTGGTTCATCAACGATTTCTCTCAAGGTGTCTGAGTAACCTCATATGGTCCCTTAGGCTATCATTATACCAAGGAGCCACAGAGACCTGAGTGTGTCAGAGAGCAATCCAATCCAAATCTTCCTGAAGACCTGTATTCCAAATTTCAGTCTGCTCACTGAGGGAACTGCCAGCAGGCCCAGATAAATCCTGCAAAGCATTCTGGAAATCATCAGGATCCATCAGTCTCTGTGGGCAAGCATAAATACAGTCATCAAATCCTGTGATTTCAAGTGATTTCAAGGAAGTGATTTCAAGGCACTGTCTCTCTTAACGCATTGTAAGTGCTGCTACTGGATGGTAGACCCCTGGAAAGTTTGGCTCAAGTTTTTGTAGTGTGAAAATATCTTCTCCATTCTACAATCTAGTTGTCATCTCATTTTGAATATACTTTTGCTACAAGCATGAGACATAGCTTTCGTGGAATTCAGAACCAAGTTCAGCCATGTCAAGATTCCCTCAGTGTCTTATTCCGTGAGAGCAGCAACATAGCAACAACAGCCTAAAGGCTTCCACTAAAATTTCTTGGAAAAGGGGAGACACAGTATTCATATTCTAAGGTCATGATGTATTTGAAGTTAACCTTCACCCCCAACTCATATTTTGAAAAAGAAAAAGAATATTTTGTCTCAAAAGGCAATTGATTTCCAGCCACTGATAGAAGTAAACGAATAGCCCTCTATAGCCAAAAAAAGAAGGCGGCTTTCAAGCAATCAAACGGGGGTAAGTGCAAGGCAATGACCTACAGATTTGCAATGTACTTCCCTTGATACTTTCCAAAAGGGTGATATTTTCCAGTAAGGTGTTTTCCCCTGTCAAGTAAGCATTTTTGCTCACTTGTTTGATTTAACACTCAAGGGCAGAGAACATTTTTAAAAGGGAATGTAGCTTGCTAGCTGCATACAGATTGCATCTGTTGATGGGGGGGGGTGTGCCCACAGTGCAGATCAGATATGGATTAATCACCTGTGTAATTGCTTTGCTGGATCTAAGCCCATAAGAGCATAGACTGTCTGCACTGGTGACCAGTGAAAGAAAAAAAATTACGTTTAGAAAGTAGTGTCAAAATCTAATGATAGAGTAATTGCTCCCCAACCCACTGTCATTATATTGATTGAATTATGGTCTTTGTACTCTTTTGAACTTATATAGTTAAACATCTCTATTGTAATGCACTAAAGGTTTCTTTTTAGCTGCATGGCAGACAGAAGGATCCTGAGCAGAGAGCAATGGACCAAGAAAGGACTGGAAAAGGAAGTTTTATGGAGAAAAGAGACTAGGAAAAGCAGGTTGAAATAGGACATAGTGCAGAAGTTTGGCAGAAAGGGAGGACACTGGTAGAAAACTGGGATTCAGCATGAGCAGAGAAGAGAGGTCTGCGTGGCTATAGGCCTCTTGGGTTTCTAAACATCCTGTTTCTGTTGTGTGTAAAATGGAGTATTTTTACATCCCAGATCTCAACGTTTTACAAGAGTATTTCCCATTCAATTGCATAGACCCACTTTCAAGGGCCCAAGGCATGCAAATACATTCTTGAGGGAAGGCTTTCATGTGACTGTTGCTTTGTGGTTTCGGAATAACGCATCAGTGTTATTCTAAATGTGGCTCTTTATTTGTGTTAACTAATTTTAATTATGGTCACTTGAATTTGTTATAATTTTTTATTTTGGGTTACCGTTGTAAACAATGGTGAGAGGTGGTATGTTTTCAGGGTGGTAGGAATGAACTAGCAAGTGCCAGAAACATATAGTGGTGGTTTTATCAGACCCATTAGATCAGACTGATAATGTGATGTACTTTTCTGGGGAGATAATGGTGGTGGCGGTCAATGTTCCCTCTAAGCTGTGAAGTCTTGTGAGTGAAAATTCTACTTTATGAGCTATCGGTGTTAAAGTTGTGAGCGAGCGATTCGGCTACTACATAAATCAGTTTGCTCTGGAGCCATTCTTCCTGAGCTAAGACAAAAACATGTGAGCTGGAGGTAAGAAAGTTGTGAGCTAGCTCACACTAACTCAGCTTAGAGGGAACACTGGGGTGGTGGTAAAGAATTATAAGAGATGACTTTGCAGCCCTTTGACTGGGTGGTTTCAACAAATTGTCCTTGATTATGAAAATCAAGTAGGACTGATGGTGGATCTAAACACCACAACATGAAACTGAAGTAATAAATAGTGAGCACATTTCAGTATGAATAATTCGTGCTTCTTTGTGCACAAGTTCAAATGCATATTGGTGTTTCTCGCCTGAGCATCTTTTCCCCAACAACAGCATTTAAAACATATCTATACAAGATTTGTTTCGTGTTCCCAGTTCACTTCCATAGATCCATTACCGGCCGTACAATAGATACAGGAATTGTGGGTGGTGCATAAGCTGTGCAGAAAGAGCACAAGCAACATGCACACCCCAAAATCCATGTCACGCCATCCCTTCTTTTTTGAAAGTACCTAACGGGAAGTGTCATCTTCCAATCAGACTTCCAACACTTAACTGCAAAGCCTAATCATGCAGTAAAACTACAATCCCTTACTGTAGAACTATAATGTTCAGTCAGTTGATGTTTGAAGCCTTTTTAAATGACAAGTGGGGGGGGGGGATCAAATGTGGATATCAACATGTAATACTTCTAAGTGGCTTTTTAAATTAATTCAAATGCAGTTGCTGAGGAGTTGGGGGGGTCAACTCCATGGTCAACAAGATAATGTGATAGGCATAGTTCAAAATTCTCTTGCTGAAGTGGAAATAAATAAATCAATACAATTAGTGGCGGAGATATAGGAAACATCATGTTTTCCTGCATCACAGCAATATATTCGTGAATTTCCCTAAATCAGATACCATTAAGAAACTATCAAACAACATAAACTGCATAACCTATGCACAAGTATTGCAAAACGGATGACAATATTGACCACAACAGCCAGTCTGGGAAAACAAAAACCAAGCAAGAGTCCTGATTCTGCATTTAATGTATGATGGATAGTATAATTTGTTTTAGACACTTCTGTACTCTCTCACTGCAAAAATAAGGCACATATAATGATGCATTTCCTGTGCCAACATTTTCATTCCTTTGTGCAAGCTACTCTGTTCACACTAACCCTGAAATTACGCTGTTTGCTGAACAGGGAGATGGATGGTATAGACATAATGACAGAGACATGATGACAGCATTTGTCACGGAGCTTGAAAGGATTGGATGCACTTAATAAGTGTGCCCAGTAGCCCATTGCTGCAGATGGATCACCACCATTCCTTTTATTTAGATAGGACGGTCAACATTCCCATGCAAAGGGGTTGTTCACATGCTCACTAATGGAGGATCTTTTGAACAAACGATGGATCCTCATGTTTCCACAAAAAGTCAGTTTCATTTCTGGTATTTCTGAAGGGCATATCTGAAAATATACTATAACCATTATCCTACAAGCTTCGGTCACTAATTGCTTCCTGGAGAATATTTACTACATTTTTAGAGGCATGAATGTTCTGCAGATGTTATAGAAAAGACAGCCTGTAACGGAAAAGACAGCCTGTTCCAGGTGAGATGCAATAGCCAGAGTGTTGGGTCTAAATGTGAAAATCCTACGTTCAGATACTGCATGGCTGAAGATCTCTCCAGGCACCTTTTGAGCTAGTTCTTACCGGTCTGCCTGACTTTCTTCTCAGAGATGGTATGAGGCTAAAATGCATCTTTGAACTAAAGAGGAAGATAAAAACAGAATTAATAAACAGAGAACATATCATTTTGCATTTTTTAGCTCAGCAGAAGTTGTGATTGAATATAAATCCCACAAAATTATTTCTCTTTAAAGTAAATATTTCTTTTACACCATTACTCCCATGGTCTTTGCTCTCTAAAGTCAGCAGGGAAAGACCATTAGTGCAATAATGTGGGAATCAGATATTGCTGTAAAGATTTTCTTCTTCTGGGTGAGCATGTTTCCACTTGGGTTTTCCTCGGCCATTTGCACTCAGCCAAAGTAATGTACTATGAAATGCTTAACAGGTATAACGTGAGCTTCTTGGAAGAAAAAATGAAGCTGCATTTTAGGTTCAGATTCTGCATTATCTTAGATGCTGTGATGTATTGTGATTGCTAACCAATGGCGAACTGTATATTCTGTTATATCGGTAGACCCAAATGTTACTCATTATTACTCAATGAAAATTATGAGAATAGCCTGGTTTTTCCAAAGGACCATTTTCTGTATGGCCACCTTCTAAAAAACATAGAGCCTAAGACCATGTCATCCCTAAAATTAGGACTTAAGAGTTCCAGTGTGCTGATGAAGTCCGCCTTCTAATGCATCACACTGGAATGCAAAAGCCCTCAAGCAAAATCAGTAGTGAGTTCTCCTTCGTTCTCTTTCTCTACTTTCTTTTTTTTTTTGTGCCCCCCCCCCCGGTCGGGGATTTTTTTTAATTTGCATTTCTAAATACCACACACTATTAAAACTACAACAAAAATAGGGAAGGGATCTACATTCTATGGGAGAAAGTAAAGAAAACCCACTAAAAACCCAAGAGATGGTGATCATACATATTGCTTATCAAAGTTAGCTTTAAAATCAAAGTTCTGTTTAAAGTTCATTGACTGTAGTCATCTAATAAGCTATATATATTTTTTGCTTATAAAGTAACTTTAAACACCTCTACTTTTGACTTCTTTTAAAAAGCAATATATAATACATTGTTAGAGATTTCAGAGTGTAATAACATCATTTTTTTAAAGCTTTTGTTTTCTCAAATGATAGCTTGTCTTTGGGGCAACCGCCCCTAACAGAGTCTGGATCCTCATCTGAGTCTGTTGCTACTTCTTCTTCTTCGCTTTCTTTAGTGCTGTCTTCTTTCTCGGGTTCTCCCTCTCCTGATGGACGACTGTGAAGATGCAAAAATTCTTGTGCCTTTTCAACAGAGTCAATTTTTTCTTTCTTATCCATAAATTTGAAGATTGTGCCTTTGGGTACCAACCATCTGTACGGGATGTTTTGCTTTTTTATAAATAACACCAGGTCCCTGTATTTCCTCCTCTTCCTTCTGATTTGAAATGGGATGTCCTTTAACACTTTTACTTATCTGTCTTTGATTTTCAAGGTAGATCCACTTGCCACTTTGAGAATTTGATCTCTTCTCGAAAATCTTACAATCACTTCCCCAGGCAGATTATTTTTTCTTATAAATTCTGGATATGATCTGTAAATCATATCTATTTCGCTTTGTAGTGAATCCATTTTTATATCTGCCATAGGGCCCAATGCATCACACATAGTCTGTTTTAGATTCTCAGTTTTGTCTTCAGGCACACCTTGAAACCTTAAGACATAGTTTGCTCTTTCCATTTGCAACTGTAGCAATTGGGACTCTTTCATCAAATTCTTTTTTTCCATTGCCTGCAGTTGTTTTTTTAAGTTTTTTGGTGTTGGCATCCACTTCTTTCCTTCCCAGCTGCTCCTTTAGAAACTCTTGAGCTTTAAGAACAGAGTCAATCTTGACCTTCTTCTCCTTGATCTTGAATATTACTCCTTCTGGAAACAGCCATTTATATCCAATTGAGTTTGTTTGGAGGAAAAACACAAGTTCTTTGTATTTCTTTCTGCGTTGTCTTACTTCAAATGGAGTATCCTTTAGCGTTCTGACAGCATTTTCCCCCACCTTCAGGGGTGTCGCAGCAACTGCTTTCAGGATAGCATCTCTGACGTGCCTCTTCGAGAATCTTACTACAATTTCCCCAGGCAGATTATTTTTCTTTATGTATCCTGAATATGACCTGTAGGCCACATCCATGTCGTTGAGTAGCAAGCCCGCCTTTATATCTGCTACTGGGGCAAGTAGCTCACTCATAAGTTCTTTAAGAGTCTCTCTTCTTTGGCACCCCCTGGAAGCGCAGGACCATATTGGCCTTATCCATTTGCACTTGCAGCATCTGATCTTCCAAAGATACAGTTTTCTTTTCCAATTTTTGCACTTTTTTCCTCACTATCTGCGTTGTCTCAGCCATTTCCTTTACTTTCTCAGCATCCTGCTTCATTACTTGAATCAAATCCGTTATTTGCGTTTGTTGAGCAGTAATGCTTGTTGTCACAACTTGCAGCTGCTTTTGTTGTACAGTAATATTTGCTGTTACCACGGACATCTGTTCTTTAAAGACATTGAGCTGTTCCAGCAGAGGGTGCATGACCTCTGTCATCGCCTTCGTCGTCTCACTGGTCGTTTCCGGCACCTTCGGGGACTCTAGTTTCGCTTTTAAAAGTTTCTCTTTGTCTCTGTCCCTCTTCCCCACCATCTTTTTCTCATTTGTTTGCTTTCGCAATAAATTTTAAAGTCTCTGAATATACGCTTATGTGTATAGCTCGATGAATGAGTACTTCTGGGCAATTTCTTGTTTATTCTTCCACTCCCTCCTCTTTCGCTCAACGATTTATGGACATGGGAGGCGTCCCTCCCACCACTCGCTTCTGCCGTTTCGCCGCTTCGGGTAAGGAGTGTCTTTTTGTTTAAAAATCAGTTCTCATTTGACTCACGTTCATAGTTGGTCTTCCGACCCCTCTTCATTCATCATTTCAAACGCCTGATCTCCTGAACTTGATCTGGCTAGCTTCACTTGTACCATCAGGTCTCTCGGCTGGACGGACCACTGGAGCAAGGGGGAGCCTCGATTCCCTGGCATTCGGCCAGAGAAGAGGCTACCCCCTCAAAGCTCCTTGGCCAGGTGCCCTTCCCCGGGCTCCTGGGGGGGTTACGAGCCTGCTCACCCCCTCCGTCCGCCAGAGCACGGAGACATTCCCGGGAGGTCCGGGAAGTGAGTCTGTGAGTGTACCGCCATCAACCGGAAGTCCCCACTTCTTTTACTTTTTGAAGCTCTGTAGTTGCTTCCTATCTAGGAGCAGGACTCGCTGGACCAGTAGTTCCGGAAAGAAGTTTTGGTTTAACTTGTTTTTCTTTCTCACCCTTCCTTGTGGGCGCCATTTTTAGAGATTAGTTACTTTTTCTAAAAGTTATCACAGTCTCTAATACTCTTTAAACCAATTGGTAAGTTCTTACATGCCTTTTATTTCAGTCTGTTTTGCTTCATTGGTTTGCCCCCCTTAACGTTATAGCACAAAGTCGCTTGGCTTTTCTTATCAGGGGATAGTCCCCCATCCCCCCTCGCTTTTTAAGGGTAGGTTTCAACTTAAATTTTCGGTGGTTCTTGCTTTAACTCCAACTCACAGTTCAACATTAATTCCGCTTTCCATTTGATTTTGCTTGACCACCAAACGCTTGCTCCGGTGTGCGATTTCTCCTTCCCATACGGGACGCTCCGTGGTGGGACCTTCGGGGCAAGCAGTAGCCTCCCTTCGCCAGCAGGATTGCCAGAGGAAGAGCTCGCTCTAGTGCCCCATGGCTACGAGCCCTTCGCAAGGGCTCCAGGGGTGGCGCAGACAGTCATGCCCCCTCCCAGCCGCAGGCTCTGGCAGCCATTTCCCAGAGGACTGGAGAAAAGCAGCCGCCATGGTGAACGCCAAAACTGGAAGTTCTTTCTCTACTTTTAACTCCTTCCATTGCATTAAGTCACGATGGAGGGGACTCTAAAAGTTTGGCCATAAGTATTGTTCCCAACCTTCCCAGTGTCCAACCTATAGCTATCACTGCTAAAGCTAAAACAAATTTCTTTTAAAGAATTTATATACACAAACATGAATTTGTGTGGAATTTTTATAGAAAAAATTGGATATTATGGTCATGGAAACTGAAACTCCAAATAGAGATTTGCAATCATTTGCACATTTCCAAATGCTTATTTGACTCATGTTTGTAAATAGAAAACAGTACTTGTGGATGAATTTCTGTGTCCCTTCTCTTCTAGTCACACAATTATGCTTCTCACCCACACCATGTGAGTTCACCTCCTTATGTACAATCCAGTCTACCAGTTAAGATCATCTTCTCAAGCCCTGCTCTCTGGGCCCCCAGCTGGCAGAGAAGAGGCAGGTGGCAACCAAACAGGAGGCCTTTTTTCAGGGGTGATGCTTTGCCTTTGGAATGCTCACCCCCTTGAGGCTTGTCTGGCACCTTTCTCTTAGGCACCAATCCAGAACGTGTTTTTTTTACTTAGGGGTTCCAACTTTTAAAGTTGTTTTTATGATCTGCTTATAGCCTGTGGACTGTTTTATTAATCTGCATTGAGGCTGTTTTATGATCTGGTTTTTATGACGTTTTTAATGACTATTTACTATGGATAATTTTATGCTATTCTTTATTTTTTTAATTTTGTGAGCCTCCTTGAGCAGATCTCAGGAAAGATGGGATATACATTTTACAAATTAATAACTCAGAGCATAGAAAAAAGCTCAGACAAAAGTTACTCTTCTCTCAAATGGACCTGAATTTTGATGCAAAGGTGATCTTGGTCCTAAAGGCCTGTGGACCGGACAAGTCAGTATAAGGTTGGACTTAAAAAAATAGCAATATGCTTCTGTGCTTAGATGCAAAACAAATAAATATTAAAGGAAATACTTTTGGATTACTTCTTCACCTGTCTGACTTCTCATTTCCTCATAGCTGTCTATGTTATTTTGGGTTGCCAGGCACTGCTGGACTTGGGCCTCCTGTTGGATAAACAAGTGTCCGTGGTGGCCGGGGGTGCCTTTCATCAGCTATGACTGGTGATCCAGCTGTGGCCCTTCCTGAGTGGGAAAGATCTTGCCCCTGTGGAACATGCCCTGGCAAACAGCAGCAGAACGGTGGGGGCTGGGACATGGAGGGGGACAGCCATCAGGCTGATGACATGGTGTAACTTCTTGGAAAACTGAGAAGTGATGTCATGCTGAAGGTTCAACTTCCATTTTCTTCTATTGCCACTGGTCAGAATGCTGGAGGCAGGTGATATCCCACCCCCACTGAGTGGGCTGGCAAGCAGAATATCCAGCCTGGTTTCATAATTGAAATAGCCTTGGTTGCCCTGGAGGATGACTTGTGCTGGGAGATGTGCGGGGGGCGGGGCGGGAGGTGTTCAACTGTGTTAATTCTCCTGGACCTCTTGGTGACATTTGATACCATCGGTCATGGTGTCCTTCTGGATTGCCTTCCAGGTTTATAACTGGGAGGCACTGTTCTGCAGTGGCTTTTGCCCTGTCTCAGAAGTAGGTTTTAGAGTGTGGTGCTGGTGCCCCACCCTTTGGCCTTTGGTTTACAGGATCCCACAAGGTTTTCTCTTGTCTCCCATGCCTAAACATCTATGTAAAGCCTCTGAGATTGGTTATCTAGAGATCTGGACTGAGTTGCCACTGATATGTGGATGACAGCTCTCTCTAGCACTTCCAGTAGATCCCAGAGAGGCTGTGAAAACTGTGAACTGGTGCCTGGAGGCAGTTTTGAGATGAATGAGGGCTAATAAATAGAAACCTTAATCCCAATAAAATAGAAGTGCTACTAGTGGAAGGAAGATTTAACCTAGGAATTCTCATGTTCTGGATGAGGTTGCACTCCCAGTAAAGGAGCAGGTTCATCGCTTGGGGGTACTGCTGGACTTGGGCCTCCTGTTGGATAAACAGGTGGCAGCAGTGTCCAGGAATGACTTTCACTAACTAGTGCTGGTGAGCCAGCTGTGGCCCTGCATGGGCAGGAAAGTTCTTGCTACTGTGGTGGCATCTAGATTAGATTACTGCAGTGTACTCTACATGGAGCTGCCCTTGAAGACTGTCCAGAAGATACAGTTGGTACAGAGTTCTGCTGCCAGAACATTGTCTGGAGTCTGTCGTAGGGACCACATCACTTCAGTCTTGCTCCATCCATACTGGTTCCCAGTTTCTTCCAGGCTCAATTCAAGGTGCCAGTATTAACCTTTAAATCCCCATAGAGCTTCTCCCATATGCACCTACCTTCCACTCTGAACATCTTTGGAGGTCCTGCTTCGGGTAGCCCCACCATCTGAGGCTAGATGGGTGGCAACCCAAAAGAGGGCCTTCTTGGTTGTGGTACCAAAACTTTGAAACTCCCTTCCCAGGGTCATTCATCTGTCCCTCTATTGTTGTCTTCTGACGGTGGATGAAGACTTTTTTGTTTTGTTTGGCATACACCCAGTAACAATTATTGGCCTTCCTCCGCTATTGTGTTATGTGTGTTTGTATATTTGTGCTTTTATTTAATTATTTATTTTACATGTATTTTATTTCAAATGTTGTTTTAATGTTGAGATTTTGTCATGTTTTGATGTTTGTCACCTTGGGAACCCTGTTTGAGTAAAAAGGTGGCATAGAAATGTTCAAAATAAAATAAATGATATAATATAACTCAACATCATTTCCATAACTTTATTTATACATTTATTGCATTTGCAATCTCTGTTTCAACAGGATTAGGGAGATAGCCCTGGAGATAATACCCTTTTTAGCCATGGTACAACCCTGTGAGTTGTCCTTCTATGATCTAGATTCATCTATGATATAAAATCTAATTACAGTAATGTCTGTGAATAGGTTATCTTGGGAAACAATTGCTGGTCAAATCATTGGCTGGTGCAGAGGGAGTGTCCCTGGTCCAAACTGAACATATACAGGGGAGCTAGAGCTCAACTCTACCTATGTGAGGGGCTTCTCCAACATGAAAAATACTTTCCTTACACACCATTAATCTGGCTCCAGGGAAGCACCACTGCTCCGTAGCAAGAGCTTCAGCTAATGTGGCAAAGCTCCAGTTTCCCCCTTGATATGCTGTCATACAAGTTGACTTCAATTCCGTTTCTCTTTCTGCAGCATCCTTGGTTCATACAAACGGCTCCTCGGGCATTCTGGGTTGTGTGGGTGATTTCTTCCAGTGCTATACTCAGCAAGAAATAAAACTTTTTGTGGACACCATTTGCTTGATAAAATCAATAAAGCAAAAAGCAAGTTCTTGTAAGGGTCTGGGAAAGAAACAGTATGCTGTTCAAGCTCCGTGATGGAGAAGTGCTATAAATTTACACCTTCTGGCACATGCCCTTTGCAAGCTTGTACCTCTGCTGTTTTTATTGTCATTAGGCAGCCCAAGTGATACCCGTAACATTGAATATATTTCATTCAGCAAAAATACAGCTCTTAATCAAATAAAAATGTAAAGCAAACTGGCCCTAGATTCCATCTGTTCTTCGTTTTCTCCTAATTTATAATCAGGAAATCCATTCGTACATGGCATATAATTTTTGTGCTTTCTAGTGGCTTGTGGAATGTAACATTCTGCACACAGTCACATTTAAATTGATAACTGTCCAGGCGAAGTGTAATTTTAAAATATAGGCTAAAGAAAGGTTTAATCTCTATATTAGAAGGGCTGTAGCAATTTTGCTGCTGCTGGGTTTTCCTGGGTTGTTTTGCATCTGAATTTAACAGAGACCTTCTTCCGTGCATTTAAGTAAAGGTGCCTCAGTAGAGACCAATGCTTTCAGCGCATAGAGGAGGATGCGGTTTGAGCATCTAGATTAAATGCAGGCTCTCCTTAGCTGCAGGCCCCATGCATGTATTCATCATTGATTTTCAAATGATGGGTTTGTATATCATTGGTTAAGGGTCTACAGTCTTGCATTCTGGGATCCATATTCTGCCAAAAGCATAACAATTTGGTGGCTGGAAGGAGAAACAGTCATTATATGGCTCCAAATTGCTAGCTGGCACAATGTGCCAAGAACAGCAGAAATCCACTGGTAAGGAAAAGATTGCAGTCACTCTTTAAAATAATTTGATGTTCTAAAAATACAAATGCAGGAAAATGTCATCACGTTTCAAAATATTTTACATTAGTAGGTAAATACGTACAGAGTTATGTGATTGGTGTTTTGAAGTGGCACATTTTCTAAATGATGGGAAGGCAATCCTGCTGTTAATTTTTTTTGTATTAAATAAATTGCTTTGATTTGATGTAAGTCATTTGTGGAAAGAATGTCTCTCCCCTCCCCCTCCCCCAGTTGTTTCCTTTCCCTCAAATAACAAGTTGGAATTTGTAGACATTGGTAGAATATCTATATCTGTCGATCGACACACAAGACACATAGTACTTCTGTGGAGGGGGTGTCTGCATACAAGAGCTTCGTTTTCACACATAAGCTAACTGTTAATAGCAAATAGCTCCTATATACAAATCCATGTTAACTCAAGTCTCATTTCATGTTTAAATATCGCTTAAATTCCACCATTCCTGGTGTGGCAGCCATAGATATGTGTTTCCTGGCTCACTCTTGGTACCTTATTTCTTGATGCTTTCTGCACACTCCTTTATTGCTTCTTCTCTTTGACCTCCCTTGCCCCATTCATGCTCCCTCCTTTTGTGTTCTTTCCTGTGCTGCCTTTTGCACTCCTCCCTCCCTCCCTCCCTTCCTCATGTTCTCTTGACTTTCTGTCCTTCACCCATTGCCATTTCTGCTACAGGCTTCATGGTGTGATGGGAAGACAGAGAGGTTGTGGTGGTGGTATTGGGATTGGTAGGGGAAAGAGCCATTGCCACCCACAAAATCCAGGCAGAAACTACCTACCCTACTGCAAATGGTAGATTCCACCCCCTCCCCCAAGTATTGAGATATCCCCTGTGGTAGCCATGTCATTATGGCATCCATTGCCATTTCTCAAAAGTGGCTGCAGATTCAACAAGGTTGGGGACCTGCTTAAATCCTTCTTTAAAAGTTCCCAAAATAATTTGCACATAACTATTTGGAATAAGGAGCTGCGGTGGCTCAAGTGGTTAAGACGCTGAACTGCAGGCTGTGGAAGGTCAGTAGTTCAGCGGTTCAAGACCCGGGTGCCGCAAGACAGGGTGAGCTCCTGTCTCTAGTTCCAGCTCCTGCCAACCTAGCAGTTCGAAAGCAAGAAATTGCAAGTAGATAAATAGGTACCACTTCGGTGGGAAGGTAACAGCGTTCCGTGCGCCTTGGTGTTTAGTCATGCCGGCCACATGACCACGGAAACGTCTTCGGACAGCGCTGGCTCTTCGGCTTTGAAACGGAGATGAGCACCGCAACCCTAGAGTCGGATTCGACTGGCTTTCGAGCAAGGGAACCTTTACCTTTACCTATTTGGAATAGATTTCACACAGATAAACCAAATGTTCTCCCTGTAAAGCATCATGTGCATTTCTTTGAAAATACAGATACATTTCTCCGTCACCATCTCATCAACAGTCCTTATCACAAATTGCAACTGTAAGAAAGACCCAGTTCCTTGCCCTACTGACCTTGATTCATAAAGGTACAGAACGAGTGCAAGAGCCTAATCCACTAGGGACTTTTCTGTGCCAGCCACATTAACACAGGCAAGAATTGCGCAAAGGATTGTGACATATTTTCAGTTTTTCTGGTGTTATGGAATGCAAGTGTTAAGCATTCAGTGTTATTGAATACAAGAATTATGTAAGTGTGAATAGGAGAGTTCTAAATGCATTCATTTATAATATGAGTCATGGTTAGTAAACAGAGTAAACCTATTGTACAGCATTGTGTTTCATACTTATTTTACAGGGTTTTTGTTGAAAGTTTCTTCAACGCCCATTGCCAAATTCATATCACAATGAAATCTTTTAGGCCAGTACAGATTTGTAGAGTAACATACCCCATTCTACTAGGCTTCTCTCTGCCATAGGCTTATTAAGGGAATGACACCTCCAGGGGCCTATTGAAAATGTGGAGCTTGCAGCATAAACAGAGCATATAGGCTACAATCATAAGCACTTACTAGGAAGTAAGCCCCATTGAATTCAATGCAATTACTTCTGAGTATACATGCTTAAGATTTCATTGTTGATATAGCAACCACCAGAAAAGCACAAGTGCCAAGGAAGAGAACTAGGAAACCACTGCCCTGGCAAATATGCCCTGGAACTCACCCACTCACCCTTGTTTTTGGTAGGCTTTTCCTTTGCTGAGTGGCATTCATGGGCGAGTAGGAGGTTCCAGCTTTTGGTGCTTGGGGAGGGTGCTAATTGCAGTGCTGTGCCGGCATTATCATTGTCATTATTGCAGTTGCACAAGAGAGGCACTGCTCCTGAGAGCACCAAATTAGCACAATACGGAGATGCTTGAATGTCAGGATGTAAAGCCTGAAAAGCTAAGACAGCAGAGATGAGAGAGAAGGGGTATTTTCAAAATCCAAACCAACTCCGCCTGCTGAAATCAGCATTCAGGATCAGGCTCTAAAGGTGGAGGAGGGGAACAGAAGGAGCAGCATTTAAGACTCTGCCTCCTCCAGCTTTCTTTCTGGAAATTATAGCCTTGCTGCACTTTTCTTTGTTTCAAAACAAAAACCCTGAAGTGGAAAAAAGTGAGTCAGGCTAAGCAGAATCCTCTTGCGTTTGTCCATGAAAGCAACCCAATTCTATAGGGCTTTCTTTTGTTCCTTCTCTCTCTCTCTCTCTCCCTCTCTCTCTCTCTCTCTCTCTCTCTCTCTCCCCCCCCCCACCTCCTTCTTCAGCTCTCCACAGTATTTCTAAGATGAGCTTCTTTTAGGTAACAAGCATTAGGTCTCTATTCAGTGAAATATTCGGTACCGTACTACAAGCATGTAAAATGTTAAATGCATATGGAATTTGACTTGAAATGTATATTGAATTAAGAAATTATGTTTTAACCTGTTATGAGCCTTGAGAACCTTTGGGTTGGAAGGCAGTCTAAAAATACATAAAATATTTAAAACATAAAAGTTCCAATTTCTGGAAAATAAAATTCTTCCCAAGGTCATCAGAATGTTTGTTTTGATTCTAAGAATGTACACTCATTTCTAAAAAAAAAAAAAAAATTAAAAGTTTATATTCACAGCTTGTAAAATGGGAATTAATGAGATTTTATTGTATTTATATCAATCTCCTAGGAATCTTGAAGTTACACACACACACACACACACACACACACACACACACAGAGGTTTTTTCTATTTTTGCTCAAACCATATGAAGTAGAGCAGAGGGGGAACAGAGTGATTGGCCCAAGATCGATATTAGTGAATCACATAGACACCAGGGCTAACCCATAGAATCCCCTAGCAGCCCTTTCTGCCTTGGAGAGAGATATGGCCAAGACAAATAAAGTGTCTTCTCAAAAGATTTTGGAGATGCTGGGGCCCTAAACCTGATCTTCTCCCTCCCTCACATCCCCTTTCTCAGTTGTTGCACCCACTTTTGAGATGGTGATTGTAAAATCCCCTGGGGAGGGTTCTACCTCTTGTCTTATGTTTCTCCATAAAACACCATGTGTACTGATGGTAATACAGGAATAATGATTTACAATAATAGCAGTGTGCCTAAGGAAATGTTGGGAATGGCATGGAAGGATACGTGTTGGCAAGAGATTGAAAGAAAGGCAGGAAGACTGAATAGCTGAGAAGTAGACAGATTGGAGTGGGAATACAGAAGGAGGAATCCACTTGAATTTCACTTAGTATACTGGTAGGGAGACAGTAGGTGATTATCGATAGGCCATCTAATTAATAACTACTATGTATTTTAGTGGACTTTTAAGTGTTCTCATTCTATTTGTGTTTTTATTCTATAGCCAAATGATAAAACCATCTGCTTTTTTCAGTCAATGCATTATCAAAATATGGACAGTTGAGAAAGAATTTTCACCTCAAAGCCATCTGAGAACTTTTCTGAGTGTGTATTGATGACATTTGAGTGTTGCTTTACATAACCTAGGAAACATCTTCAGTCTGCACACCACTTACCATTTTGTTTTACTCTCTTTGTAACCATCAACAGGAAACGGGTATGGCAACCCTCGAAACTCACCAGGTCTGCTGGTCTCACCTGGGAACTTGAACAAGAATATGCAAGCAAAGTCTCCTCCTCCCATGAATTTGGGAATGAACAACCGTAAGCCAGATCTCCGAGTGCTGATTCCACCTGGCAGCAAGAACACGATGCCATCTGTGGTAACATATTTTCCAGGTTTTTCCTCCTCCCCCTTCAGAAGGCACTAGAAAGGTAGAAAGGTTGTCTGGTGTTCATTGTGAGCCTCCACAAGCTCAAGAACAGAATTGCTCAGCCTTTCATGTGTGTACACTGGGATCAAACAATGTCCTTGTACATGGGATTTGAAGTAGATTGGGTTCTTAACACTGCAGGGCCCTGGGAGATCTTTCCAAATAAAATCTGTTGTCTTCTGAATAGCTTTGCTGTTACTTTTTCTCTCCTTGTATCTTTCTCCAATCCTCTTTCCCCTTTTCCCTTTCTTCTCTTCTTTTTACCACTTTTTCCCCAGATTGTTGAAGCTTGCCTTAGTATATGTTAATCCATCGGACTTCATTAAAAAAACAAACCACTTATGACTTCAATGAGCCCAAAATACTGTTATTTTAATATAGCTGGGACTACAATGACTATCTAAGAGACAAACATGGGGCTGTCCTGTGAAGTTCACAAACCCTACATTTAAAATAACCAAAAGGACTCCCTTGCTTGCCCACAGTTGCTCCTTTTGAGCCACTCTGCATGTTCTATAGGAATAGCCAGAGGGGGAGCATGAGTGGCTTCTTTCCTCTCTGCTTCTAGGCTTTGTGTGAAGGGAAACGGACGTATCTTCCCTGTCAGGAGACTGCATGCTGGCCCTGCAGGGTGACCCTGTGAGCCATCTCATACTTATGCTGCTTGTCTGTCGTGACTAAGCATTGTGGCGCTTGCTTCTACCACCACATTTTGCTGGCCTGGACATTTGGGCCAGCCAGTGTCTATCACCCTTTTTTGTGACAAAATGGCACAGAGCAGCTTTGGAAAACTTCTGACCACCTCTGATGCTTCACCATGGCACCCAGAACATTGCAGAACAAGAGTCTGAGATGTTATAAATTGCTTTACCCGTGGCTTAGATAACTCAATCTTAGCACTGAGTACAATTTTATTAATAGCCACTAGTCAAGACACACACCGACATCTCAGTAAATCCTGAACTTCCCAAACAAAAGATTTGAAATGTAAAGTGTTATCTCATAACGACCTCTACATTTGACAAACACAAGCCATTTGGAACTTCCCTCTGTCCAAGCCCTTTGAAATGCAAGGAATGGCATAGTGAATTGGTCCCCTTCACGCATTATGGTAGAATAGCAGAAAAGCTCTTATGCTGTTCATTGACATTTTTAGATGTTCCCTAAGCAATGTGTCCTTTCCCTTTAACTTTCACTGTTGGTCAGTCTTTCTAAGCCTAAGAACTATGCACCCAAAACATTGATGCATACAGATTCATCCATCCTTTAACTTTATGCAACATTCTCCTGTATTGTTTCTTTCATCCTCTGTTCTTTTCCAGCAGCCTCATAACCCCCCCCACACACACACATACCCCCCCACCAGCCCTTCTAAAAATGTGCTTCTCAGTGTCTCAACATTTTCCACACCTTCTGGGATTATCTGCTTTACACACTTCTCAGAAGCTCAGGCCTACCACTCTGTGCTTGCTCTACGCAGGGCTGCAGCCAATTGCAATTGACTAATAAGTTCAGCTTTACAATACACATGTTTGCAAACAAACATCTGATACATTCATTTTTTACTTTTTTAGGTGCACCCTTAAAAAAATCAGGTTACAGTTGGCTACTTCTGTTCTCAGAAACTGCTTCATGTTGTGTCAAATCTCATCCTGTTGCTAGAAGACCAAACATTTATTACCCTAAAATGAGCAGATTATAAGATGCAATTTGTTCATGCTCTTGAAATGCATGAACAAACTATTGGCCTGATTATGGGGGAGATGTGTTCATCCTGTGATTTTAGGTTGCTATTTTTCTTATCACTTGTATATCCTCCCCAAAAAAACCACCCCCATTTCAGTTAAATTCCAAGAACAATGTTTTCTGTGATTTCATAGTTTCTTTTCTGGGTAGTTGAAGAGGCATTTTTTCACTTCTTCCCAAAGATTAATTTTCACATTGTAGAAGAGGAACAATCAGTTATCTTTTCATTAGACACCCTCAAAAAATAGAATGAAAAAGAGGTGAAGTCTTATAGCTGCCATTCTGTAACTAAGGGTCACATTTTACAGTGATCCAAGACAGCAATTATTCTTTAAATAGAAAAAATACCTTTTTTTAAAAAAAAGTGAAGTTTGCTAACGCAATGCTGCCAGTTTATGCTAACAATACTTAAACAGAACCAAGATACTGATGAGCCATCGAAAGTGCATGAGACACATTAGAGACTTCATATTTGTTACAAAAGGATCACTAAAGGTGCCTCTGTCATGCGAAACATAATAGTTGAAGGTAGGGTTGATTTTTAAAAAGATCCTGATCGCAAATCTAAGTGATGCAAAGAGCAAAGAGTAGGGGGTTTTCCCCATTATGTAAAATAGTGAGTTAAACCATTCATGTTAGCTGCTAGCTTGATGCATATAAATTAGCTCTGATACGCCAACTAAAACCCTATAAATGCAACACTCCCCTCCACGAAGAGCAATAAATACCATCTCTCCTGGGGCTGCCTTCTAGCAGGCTAAGGAGTGACATAGTATCTCCATCAAATGATGTATTCTGAAGACCCTTAAACTTATGATTCTTTACAAGGCATTCTTTGACTGGCGGGCTTTCTGGCAACTGAGTGCTACTTTACAATATTTGCAGGCAGCCACTGGGGTAGAGGAGGACGTAGTCATGACTGACAAGACAAAGACCTGGGCTAAAAACCGCACAGATTTGTCTTCACCTTGGAGACAAATGTTGGATTAGGAAAATAGGGAATGCTGAATGCAGAGCTTTGTTCCAGAATGAATAACCCCGCGAACTACAAGCCGTTTATCCAGAGCAGATCAAATTTTAATAGCGAGATTATACCAGAGTCCCTAGGTTGCAAGACAGTCAGCTTGCTGTATTTTGCAATGAAGTGATGCCTCCTTCCAGGATAGGCAAGCAGCACACTGTAACAGAACTACTTTTGCTAACTATGCATCCTCCTTTCTTATGCTGTCAGTCTGAGGATGTTGATCTGCTTTTGGTAAGTGAGAATGATGCTTGTTTGCCTATTCACCCCTCTCCCCAATAAGCAAGTGCAGAAAGCTTGCCCTGGAAAATGTTCAAAAATTAAAAACAATGGGGTGGATCCTGTAAACCCGGAGCAGGTTTCCCATGTCCTCTTTCCTGCTCCAGTCCCCTGCCCCTCCCCCCTAAATGACTCCTTTTGGTCGGAGGGGCTTTTGCAGGAAGGGGGAATCTGTGGGAACTGAGGGAAGCTCCCCATGCATGCAAAGAAGTGCCTCCTACTCATGAGAGGCAGGAAGGCAGGCCCAGTTCAGTGTCCTGTAACCCTCTTGTCACTTATTACAAATTAAGGATTGAAAGGTGTTGTGTATTCTGAATGTTCACGTTAAAAGAGTCAGAAGCTCAGGACCATCATTTTTAATATTGTTCTAGTGAGTTCTTATGATTTCCTCAGTTGTGCTACATCTCTACAGAACATTTTGCAGTTTTAAAAAGTTTCATGGCTTAATTTG
>NW_015170914.1:464434-489687 GCF_001447785.1 Gekko japonicus | reverse complement strand
TTTATTGTTTTGCTATTTGGTATCCCTTAAGTAACTTTTGGCATGGATAAGAATGAAGTGGCCAGAGCACCATCTGCTGGTGAAAATGGATCATGCAGCCTTACCATACAGCATGGCTTCTTCGTTTTAAACACAAATATCCTGACCACTAAGGATATTTCTGTAAGCAGGGGCCTGTGGGCACTACACTTATTGGGTAAGAGTACCAGCCTTAAGTCCAAGCATGGATACCAGCTAGCTTCATTGGTTTCAATGAGAACCGTTTGAGTGTATTCCTCCTTCTGCATTCTGGCACAACTTATCATATATGTTTGTGTGTGTGTAGTTAGAGAGATATAATTTTTTGAAAATTGTAAATGAAGCTGAATTAGGGATTAAGGCTATTATAATAGTTTTTATAACCTTTTGTATTTCAGTAAAAAACATAAACAATATAGCTATGCTATTCTATCCATTATCCACACAGCCTGTTTTCTACCCATGGTGGGGGGGAATCTTATATGTTGCTCGTTTGGTTACCTAGGAGATTCTGATGTAATGAGTTACTATGGTGACAACTGGTCTCTTGAAAGATTGTGTATCATAGGATTGTCAGAGTTCATAAAAGCTACATGATAAAAGATTAATTTTGTAAATCTGTGTATGATTGTGTATAATATGAACTAATCCAGTTTATTTCAACTGTTTTGTGTCTTGCCATTAATATGTTTCTTTTACTTACTTTAAAAGAATCAGAGGATAAATAACTCCCAGTCTGCTCAGTCATTGGCTACCCCAGTGGTTTCCGTGGCAACTCCTACTTTGCCAGGGCAAGGGATGGGAGGGTACCCATCAGCCATTTCTACAACATATGGTACCGGTAAGTGTCAGCATAAGATGCAAGCAGTATAGATTTTGGTAGGAGGAAAGCCAGATACATTCAATATTTCTGTTGTCTTTAAGCAACTTTTGAGTGTCATTCTGGCAGAAAATTCAGCTTACAAATACTTAAAATGAAATTGTATCCTGAATCGTAGGAAGAAACATATTTTTGTTATGTATCATCATAAGAAATTATCTTAAGGAACTGAAGCATCTCTGATTCGCTTATGAGACTTTAGGAGTCACTCAGGCTGGCTCGGCAGTTGGTCCCTTTCCTCGACAGCGATGACCTGGCCACAGTGATCCAGGCGACGGTCACCTTGAGGATGGACTACTGTAACGCTCTCTACGTGGGGCTGCCTTTGTCACAAATCCGGAAGCTGCAGCTTGTGCAGAATGCTGCAGCCAGGCTTTTGATGTGTCTCCCTAGGTGGGAGCACATCCGCCCTGTGCTGAAAGCGCTGCACTGGCTGCCAATAGCGTACCGGATTTGTTTCAAAGTCCTTTACGGCCAGGGCCTGACATACCTGAGGGACCGCCTTTCCCCGTACATACCCTCAAGGGCACTATGGTCGGGGATGCAACATCTGTTGATGACACCAGGCCCCAAGGAGGCCAGGCTGGCTATTACTAGGGCCAAAGCCTTTTCGGTGGCAGCTCCTACCTGGTGGAACGAGCTCCCAGAGAAGATCGGGGCCCTGCGGGACCTTGCACAGTTCCGCAGGGCCTGCAAGACGGAGCTCTTCCGCCAAGCTTTTGAGTAGGAGCCACCGCTACCACCACCACCAATGAACTTGGAAACAGCGGGGTATTGGAATGGCCTGTGATGATCAAACTGCGGCACTATGGCATGCGGACACCACTGAGTTTAAGATCTGACTAAGTATCCTCCGGATACCATCTCTAAAATGGAAGATCATCATTTGTAACCATCTTGAAGCACTTTATTTTGTATATATTGTAATTGTGTGTTTTATCTTGTTTTATAAATCAGCATGCGTGCCTTGTTGTTAGCCGCCCTGAGCTCACTTGGTGGGGAGCGTGGCCTATAAATTGAATGATAAATAAATAAATTTTTATAAAAATGTTCAGTGATGAAAGCTGTTCTACAGAAGGCTTGGTGGTTCAAATAAATGCTTGTCATTGGTGCCCACTGTAACACACACATTCAGTGTACCTTGGATGAGCGATCACAAGTCAGTGTTGTTCCAGATATATTCTGCTGTTCATCTGACCTGCAAGATCCACACTTGTGCCTGCATAATAAAATAAATAAATAAATATTGATCCAACACAAGTAAGCTGTTAGAGCTGCTATAAGGACAGGTAGCAGCATTGGCACATGGCTGACATCTCCGCACTTTTCAGTAAGAACATGTTGGAGCCATGCTGGCTCATGCAGTGGGGCATCCTTGAGGTCAAGGTCTGCAAGAGGTAGAAGAGCTGGAAGGTGCAGGGCTCTATTGACCAGGCACAACAGAGGATCAGGACCCCAGTATTTACACTAGGCCTGGCTGTGTATACTGCAAGAGACGATTGTGCACCTGAGTTCCTTTCTGCACCTGAATGGCATCAGAGGCCTCAGTAAGTAAAAGCAAAGACAGCTCATGAGGCTAGATCCTAGCTTTGTGCCTTTTCGGCTCATGTTTCAAGTCCCAGAGTCTCTGGCAGCATGAATATTTTCACTTTGCCTGCACAGTAGTCTTAATGAGCATGTCCCCAACTTTCTGAGGGCCTTGATGAAGATTACTGTTAATAAATTGTGGGCTTCAGTTTCAGAATATATTTGAGTACAGTAGCTAGATTCAGGTTCAGTAGCATCTTTGTAGCTCCAGTAGCCTCGTCATTTGTGTATGATGGTGACAATACTTTCAAAACAAGCAAAAGTCTTAAAGATTAATGAATTTATTGTGGGATGAGGTTTATTGAGTGAGAGCCCCCCCCCCCTTTTAGATGCAAATGGACCCTGGCTTGCTGTGCCATTGTACCGTAATGCAATTAGCCAGTCTCTGAGATGCCATCAGACTCAGCATTTCGGCTGCAGCAGACAAACATGCACCGCTCTGGAATGCATTCTTAGAACACAGAGGAATTCTAAGAACTGAACATCTTCCAGGAACCAAAGAATCTATTCATCTAGCATTTGTTTTCCAAGACTGATGTCAAAGGGGTTTTTTTTGTTTTGGGGGGGAGGAAGGGAGAAAGATGCAGTTTAACACCGCAGAAGACATAAAGGCTTATTACTGCTTATGAAACAGTAAATGAATGTAACTGTTTAGCTCTTTTCTTCATCAGATTTTGATGGTTTGCATTTTCTGTTCTTACTTCTAGAATACTCGCTGAGTAGTGCTGATTTGTCATCACTCTCTGGGTTTAACACAGCCAGTGCTCTCCACCTGGGTTCTGTCACTGGCTGGCAGCAGCAGCATCTACATAATATGCCACCATCTGCCCTCAGTCAGTTAGGGTAAGTCACATTACCTGCAAGTATCAATGTTAGCATAGTGGTGGGCTGGCTAAGACAGAAACTACAGTTCTCCAGAGGAATCCTCTACCTGAGCCACAACCCTGTGGTTCCTTCCCAGTTTCAATAGAAAGCAGAGAATGATTCCATGTTTTCATACGTAACTTATGTGTCCAATGGCTGGGTCTTACTGAAAGAGTCTTACATGTCAGGTTCTTACTGATAGTTCCAGTAAGTATGCTGCTGGTGATCAGTGCCCTTGGAGTGGTGTCCCGAAGGGAAAGTGTATTTCTCCTGGAGGGTGGCAGAAGATGAAGGACATTTCTTCTAGTCATCAGCAGAAAATGCAACTAGCTTGCAGGAGCAACTTCCTGCAGCCTCTTCTCATTGATGTTCTAGGTGTGGTGAGCAATTCCAGGAGTGCCAGGGAAGAGGGACCCAGACTAAAGCAGAAGTAAAAAATAAATTTATTCCAAACATAGGTCTACAGAGAGTCTAATCTCTATCCCAGAAAGCAGAAAATAGGCATAAACCCCATGGAGTCATAGCAGGTGGGACTGTAGGTGGTGTGCACCAAGTTGGCTCCATATGGGTTTAAGCTCAGGATGCACAACATATTCTGCAAGGTACAGTTGGTCTCACCATTTGGGGAGTCACCTTGGAGTTGGTATGGTGTGGTCCAGGACAGTCTGATCATACTAGGTTCAGTACTTCTCTTAATAGACAACGCTCTAAATCTGTCCATCCGTCTAAGTGTATTTTTCAGAGCAGTCAATAAACAGCCTTTAAATAGGTCTTCCAAGAGTATCTTTGCAATGGTGTATGCTTACGACTCTTCGCGACCCCATGGACCAGATCACGCCAGGCCTTCCGGCCTTCCGCCGTCCTCTGATGAAGTTGAGCAAACTTCAGAGGATGGCGGAAGACCGGAAGGCCTGGCGTGATCTGGTCCATGGGGTCGCAAAGAGTCGGACTCGACTGTGCGACTGAACAACAACAACAACAACGCTTCCTGATCTCCTTTGTGGTAGGTTTGTGCGTAGCAGGTAAAAGTGGTCTGTCATTACCAGGATATTCCTGTACTTCTCACTATTGGACTCCACAGATAAGAGATCAATACATACCAGTTCCACTGGCCCATTGATGCTGGTGCTCGCCAAGCAATTAGCCTATGGTGGTAGGATTTTCTGCTGAACAATGAGCACAGGTCTTACGCTTTTTGATAACATCTTTTGCTGCCTTAGGCCAATAGGATCTGGTCTGCAAGGAGCTCCAATGTTCCTTCAGTCCTTAGATCAGAGGTCATCATGTAGAGCTTCCACTGCTTGTTGGTTAGTAATGTTAAGGTACCAACAGGGCTGTTAACAGCTTTTGAGTTCCCAGCCCCACCACCCACCCACAGGCCTCGCACCTCCCTGTGTGTCCTTCCTGTGACCATTTGTGAGCTCTGCCACTGCTCACCACTGCCTGCAGCCCTTTTCCCAGTAGCACTGGGCAGTGCATGTATCTGGGAGCACAGCTGAGGGGGCAGTCAACAGCAGTGGGCCCTGCCAGAAGCCCGGGCCCCTAGCAGCTGCCCCACCCTAGCGTATACTGATGCCAGCCCTGGGTACCAGCAATAGTTTATGCCATCTTCTTAATGGATCAAAACAGCATGCCATCAATGACCTTTAATTAATTCCATTCTCTCAGGAAGAGTGCCACTTCACCTGAGCAAGGCTCAGTTCTGGATAGAGATTTGTCATTCTTTTTTGACAATAAAGGTGTGGTTTTTAATATCAGGGTCTTTGTGTTGAGCATTAACTAGGATTCGGGTATGGTAGTGGTGATATTTGCAAGACAACATAATTTGCTGACACAGGAAGCATCGCTTCAGGCTACAAGCACACAACTTCTTCGCAACACCAGGAATTCTGTAGGTCTTGCTCCATCTTTTCCATGGAAAGTCCTTAGCTCCTTCAGCAGAGATATGATGGCCATCTTGCCACTCCAGGGATAAGATATAGGCATCAATGTTAGCCCTTTTAGTTCAAGTAATGTATAATGAAACCATAGTCATATAAAACAATTACCCATGTGTGACCAGTAGCACCCAATTTTGTAAGTATGGTACATAGGTAGCTGGGTTACTGTCTGTTCAGGCCTGAAATGTATAAGTAGCCCCTGCAATTTTCTGTGATAATCTCCTTCAAGGCCAGGAATTCTAATTTATGTATTTGTCACCTGGTCACACTGTTAATGAATCTTCTGTCTCAGATCAGAAATTTATTTATGATCATAGATCAGAATAAAACATAGACATAAACATACCTATCATAAAACACTAATATAGTTATTTAAAATCATTATATAACTTGAAAATATTATATCACCCTAAAGTTGAACAAATTGATTTGTTGCTGTAAGTCTCTGAAGTATTCTATAAGCAGCCATGAGGAATTTTGCACAGTTCATAGTTATTTGGGAGTTAGACCCTTTCAGGAGACTCTCTGTGATTTCATTATCTGAACCTCCAAGAAAAGACCGTAACAAGGGGGCAATAAACTTTGCACGGATATCTGCATACGTATTACAGTGAAGTAGAATATGGTCAACTCATTCAATCTCATTAGAGCCACACATACATAGTCTTTGATCCAAAGGAATCTTTTTAAATTTTCCATTGAGAATTGCAGAAGGAAAAGCCTGCCATCTTGCCAATGTATAGGGTCTTCTTTGCTTGAGTACCACCAACAATGAAAGGTATGTCGCCAGTGCAGTTAAGAACTTGCGATTCTCTGGAATCAAAAAATGAGGTACCTTAGTGATATCTTCCTGCCTCTCAGTGTCCAATATCCTTTGTTGTATCAATGCTTTAGCATGAAAGGTATCTAGATGAAGGATACTGTTCTCCACTAGTTCAGTGGATTGAAGATTCTGGAGAACCCCTTTTGTCCAGGATGATTGAAATCCATCTGTTAAAAATAAAGTCACAAGACCTTGAGGGTTTCACCTTACCCTCAGCCAGTAAGTAATAGAAACACGTTTCAGCTTGGCTTTAACCATGCCTGATTCTAGACGTAGACTTGCATTGGTCACACATTGGGTACTTGGAAGATGGATCTTAGGAATTTTGATTGAACTTTTTCCAGGGAAGTATATTTAGTTGGTGGAGGTCCTAGCATAGAGCCATAGAGCAATTGTGGCAGAACAGTACCACTCCTAATCCCCTTGTGCTGGATGCAGTCATCCAGTGGTTAAGGGGGAGCTGGCTAAAGTTGAATCCATCCAAGGTGGAGGTCATGTGGCTAGGAAAGACTGAGATGCTAGCTGGAGGGTCCCTCCTGAGACTTAATGGTGTCCAGTTGACAGCTGTAGACTCTGTAAAAAGCCTCAGGGTGTGGTTGGATTCTGCATTACCATTGGATACACAAGTGTCCATGATAGCATAGTCAACCTTTTTTCATCTACAGCAGATCCTCCAGCTGGCTCATTTATCTGGGTCAGACTTTGCCACCTTAATCCATGCAGTGGTCACGTCCAGATTGGACTGCTGCAATTCACTCTGTAGGGCTACCCTTGAAAATGCTTTGGAAACTGCAGGTGGTCCAGAATGCAGCTGCCAGGTTGCTGACTGGAACATCGTGGTCAGCTCATATTTCTCCAATTCTGCAGCAGCTGCACTGGCTACCAGTTAGTCTCTGGATCCAATTCAAGGTGTTGGTGTTAACCTTAAAGCCCTTAGCAGTCTGGGACCCTCACACCTACAGGACCATCCCTGTCATTACAACTCCCCGCATTCCTTTCGGTCATCATCTGGGGGCCTTTGGCAGGTGCCTGGCCCCAGGATGGCTCAGTTAGCTGTCACCAGGGAAAGATCCTTCTCAGTTGTGGCCCCTACCCTGTAGAATGCACTCTCGGATGACACCTGTGCCCTGCCAGACTTGTTTAGTTTCCTCAGGGCATGCAAGGCTGAATTGTTTAAGTTAGCTTTTCGAGGATAACCACATATTTGGGCTTTTTAAATAGTGGTGTGGTGATAGCCACATATTTTAATATTTTAATGTTAACATTTTATATTTGTTATTTGTTTTTATGCTGTTTTGCCTTATTGGTTTTAATGATGTAAGTCACCACGAGACCCTTCAGGTGAGCGGCGACTAAAAAAAAAAGAGGTCCGCTACCTTTTGGTTTGGCTTTAGTGCAATGTCATGGTCATTCACATTGGCAATTCTCATAATCCATATTGGGGTTCTGCCCTTAGGTAGGTCAACAAAGTCCAGCCATGACAATCAGTCCTGTGGGCAAGCCTCAATTTGTGACTGGTCCAGGAGGACAGTTTGTTTTCTGGTACAGAGGCATATACCTGGAGCTGTTTGGCAACCCCTGTCATGACAGAGTCCTTCCCAACATCTCTGGGAAGATGCAGGAAGAAAGTGACAAGCTTTGCCAAGCTTCTTCTGAGCTTAAGTCTTTCTTTGCTGAATCACGATTGTACTAAATCATTATTATTGGCATATCACTACTGAACTGAGAGTGTCTGCTCTAATATAGGCCTCTCTTACCAGAAACAGTTTTCAGCTTTATACAAGGCCTCACCAAGGACTTACTTGGACCAGCAAGTCACAAACATTCCAGTATGGAACAAAGTTTAAGTCCAGAATTAAACTTTGCTGGTCTTAAACGTGCTACTGGACTCAAACTTTGTTCTGTTTTTTCAGACCAGCATGCCTGCCCACCTGAATCCAGAACAGAAACCTCCTTAGCAGCTCCAGTTTTCCTTTACCAGGGTTGACACCCCTGTACTCCCTTTATGTTACTTGAGGTTAGGGTAAGCAGAGGCTACATATACCAACAAAGCAGTATAGTAGTTCAGTCACAACAGATATCGTAATAGAACAAATAACTTCTCCCAAGTATTCAAATTAGGTAACTGTCTTAACACCATTTCCCACTTTGTCTGCAATGCCATATTCTGCCACTAGATGGTGGCTAGAGAGAGGGAGAGAAAGATTTCCAGATCTTTACACACTGGTATGCTGGTGCCAGAAGTGGAAGTTGTAGAGGGGGCCGAAGCTATGGCCTTCAGAGAGTGGCAGAATCTGCCATTTGTTTACATGGACCCAGAATGGCTGTTCCACTAGGTTCTTTCAGGACAGCAACAGGTAGAGATTTTGGCCTCTGTGCCTCTGTTGTAGGCCTTGTATCTGGTTAGCCACTGTGGGAAATGGAATGCTAGACTGACTGTCTGCTCCAGTAAGGCTCTTCTTACATTCTGTAGCAAATCTCATAAATGCAGGCTTACAATATTTCAATAATACATCATACACACATAGATATAATTGTATAATGATTTCATATCTCTCCTTTGGTTATACTGAATTTCTAATGTTCAGTGTACCCTGATAATATTTATTTATTTGATTTATATCCCACCCTCCCCACATGGAAGTGTTGCCTTCTCATCTCTAATACCCTAAGTTTGCCAAGGGTCTGGATTCAAGTGGCCAAAGAAGGTAGTGTCCACAGATAAGCTGACTCCATTTTGGATGTATTTGGGTCCAGGCCCATAGCCAGGATTTTGTGGCTTTTGGGGCAATTTTTCCCCCTGGTGGGACTGAAGTTCTCAGTGCAGAAAGAAAAGCCATTTAGCCAATAGAAAGCTGTTACCAGGATAGATCTCTAAATTGCAGGCTGTCAACCATTTTAGATGACAGTTCTCAGCTGCTGCAAGTTAATCACTTCTGCCAGCCTAAGCAACAGTTCTGATAACAAGCCGGCAGGCGTGGGTGATGACTTTTATAGTCAAGAAAGCAAACAGGCAGAAAAACACTCCTAAATGAGACCAGTTTCTTGACACAGAGTTAGAAGGTATCCTAGAGGTCACCTACTCCAACCCCCTTGCTCAGTGTGGGAATTAGTAAACTACAGCATCCCCACTCTGCTTAAAGGAGCACACACCTTTTAAAAAATGTTTTAAAGTGGTTGAAAAAAAGCATTTACAGGATAAATTATTGTGGGGCTGTGCCTTTAAGAAAGGGAGCAGAGCCCCCAAAAGCCCCATCGTAGCTACGGGCCTGTTTGGCTCCCCCTGAGCTGGGCGAGTGGTAGACATCCTCCTCCTTCCTACTTCTTCCCCATAGCTGAGAACCAGAACATTAGTCTGTCTCCAAAGTGTGCAGGGACCAAAAATATGCTTATCATTTTTGACAGATATCAGTTAACATACAGCTATAGATCATGAAGTGTGTTTAATGCCAGGGCACTTCAGAGTGCAAGCAGCTTCTATTAATTAGAATGCCTTTTTGTACAGCGGAAGTTAGATTACTTTGGACTGAAGTCCTAAAATTGTGTATTTGTCCCCTGAATTCAGTTGTGCCCAGTAGTCAGACTTTATGAATTCAAGACATGAAACAGGTGAGGCAGCTGAAATGCAACCTTGAATATTCCCATCACTTTCTAAGTCTATTATGATAAAGTGATTTTGCGAATTTTTCATGTACTTTAGGCATGCTAATTAGAACTGTAGTTTTTAATCTACTGAAACTCTAGCACTAATTAGACTTCAGCATTTGACTCTCCCAATGATAGATGCACTGTAGATATTTGTTCAGTAAATGTTAGGGTGGCGTATCATTTTGGCCCAGTATTAACCCATACTCTTCTCTAGCCGTCGTCTATCCCCATGTATTAAGTGACATGCATATGTAATTTATTTGGAATTCCTTTAGAGAAACATAGACTAATCTGTATTCCTAAAAGTCTGCCTGCAATCAAACCTCGTATTTTTTTTTAATCAGTTAAAGGGCATGTTCCTGCCCTCTAGTGGCAATAGTGAGAGAGTTCTTTTTAGGAAGAAAAGCCTATAATACCTACTATTGCAAAATGTGGAAGTTCTCAACGAAAGTGCTAAGTTCATATAAACCCAGTGCAACCAAAAAACAAAAACTCAATCAAGTATTCATTTTGTTATGAATCAAAATTAACCTAATAGAGTACATTTGATGTCTTTGACTATGTTTCCAGTGACAATGTTGCAGAGAAGTTCCGTGGCCATTGCACACGTGCTCAGTGCTTTGGGTTACAGCAGTCCAAAGCTGCAACCCATCGCTATGTAAATCAGTGGGAATGTTGTTATTCACTCCACTGAAAGGAGAATTGGATCCTGTGTCGTCCTTCCCTAATGGTGGTGTCAGCTGGGGCAACAAGCCTTCCTCCAGTGCAACAAGCCCTTCTGTCTATGGCTTCACCATTTACGGAACAAAATCTTTGGATCAAACTCCAGGGCTTTCTAAGTTTGCTGTACCCCCACCAAGATCCCTGTGTATATAATTGATCTAAAGAGCACTGCTGTTATTTTATTATAATTGGTGGAAAAATGAATAAAGATAATATTAAAAAAATAAATAAATAAAGAGCACTGCCCTAAACAGTGTTAAAATAAGCTTAATAGTTTTTGCTAACTGGCCATAATATTTTGCAAAACCATTGGGTTGCACAAGCAAAATCTAATTAAATGTAAAACAATAGCAGGCTTTCATAACTGTCAGCTTCAAGCGTAGTAATAAGATATTTGGTACAAGTCTACCTGTAGAACACGCTCTGGACTGCGGTTGCTATTGTTCTTTTACTTCATTCCGAGTCTGGCAGAAAAGGCTTCATTTATCCAAAGATAAATAGATATTCCTTACTCCAGCATCAGAATTTCATGTTAGAATTTTATAAAGGCTACATTTTCATCTACAGATTCCACATGCTATAAGTAGATGCCAGTCATTTTTTTAAATCTAACAACACATATCTCTGTTGTTTCCCGGTCCCCCCTGACAGAGTTGTTGGTAGTCCCTCCCCCGGTATCAGTTTCCTTTATAATATATTTATATTTGACTTTATATTTGACTGTATTCTTGAAAAATACATGTCATTTGGAAAAAAGAATTAACCACTGTTCAGCTTCTGCTCAGAGCTGCTACTACTTGGGAGATTCATACAATTCTTCTTATTAACGCCTAGTGCTACTCAGTGGCACCACTCACCAAATACATTAAGGCCAGACACACCATTTTAGTTGATTTCTAAAAGCTCCATGGCCTGGATTCAGCAGGCATAAATAGAAAAGTTCATGAGACAGATCTCTCTTCTTTCCCCCTGAGGCCCTTGCAGCTTCCAGTGTCCCTAAGCTGTTCCCGAGGGTCAGAGTCGCTTGGGAACAGAGTAGACTATGGTGTGAGGGGCTGAAACAAGAAGGGAAGATCAGAATCCTCCGCATACTCCTGAGCTGTTGGTCTGTTTGTGGAAACGCATGAGGGAGGGAGTAATTTCTGCCAAGGTTCCTTGAACTGCAGCCCCCCTCCTTACCCACAATGCATTGCACTCCTCAGGAACAGATTTTCAGGGGGACACAGGGTAAGAGAGATCCAGCTCTGTATTGGATCCAGCTCTGTATACCTAAGACGTTTAGGTCATGGGGAGACTAGACGTTACAGTTTTGCTGACCTTTCTTCACTTGTCTATTTTATTTGAATGTCTATTTTATTTTTATTTTTTAATCATGGCCACTGCAGAATTGAGGATATGAAGCCATAAAGCTGTTTTACAGCATTAAGAAAGAAAACCTTTAGTGATGAAAGGCATAACTGTTATAGAGTAGGCCTCATAACGAATTATGTGTACATCGATATAACACATAGGGTTGCCAGCCTCCAGGTGGGGCCTGGGGATCTCCTGCTTTTACACCACATGCTATAAGTAGATGCCAGTCATTTTTTTAAATATAACAACACATATCTCTGTTGTTTCCCAGTTCCCCCTGGACAGAGTTGTTGGTAGTCCCTCCCCCGGTATCAGTTTCCTTTATAATATATTTATATTTGACTTTATATTTGACTGTATTCTTGAAAAATACATGTCATTTGGAAAAAAGAATTAACCACTGTTCAGCTTCTGCTCAGAGCTGCTACTACTTGGGAGATTCATACAATTCTTCTTATTAACGCCTAGTGCTACTCAGTGGCACCACTCACCAAATACATTAAGGCCAGACACACCATTTTAGTTGATTTCTAAAAGCTCCATGGCCTGGATTCAGCAGGCATAAATAGAAAAGTTCATGAGACAGATCTCTCTTCTTTCCCCCTGAGGCCCTTGCAGCTTCCAGTGTCCCTAAGCTGTTCCCGAGGGTCAGAGTCGCTTGGGAACAGAGTAGACTATGGTGTGAGGGGCTGAAACAAGAAGGGAAGATCAGAATCCTCCACATACTCCTGAGCTGTTGGTCTGTTTGTGGAAACGCATGAGGGAGGGAGTAATTTCTGCCAAGGTTCCTTGAACTGCAGCCCCCCTCCTTACCCACAATGCATTGCACTCCTCAGGAACAGATTTTCAGGGGGACACAGGGTAAGAGAGATCCAGCTCTGTATTGGATCCAGCTCTGTATACCTAAGACGTTTAGGTCATGGGGAGACTAGACGTTACAGTTTTGCTGACCTTTCTTCACTTGTCTATTTTATTTGAATGTCTATTTTATTTTTATTTTTTAATCATGGCCACTGCAGAATTGAGGATATGAAGCCATAAAGCTGTTTTACAGCATTAAGAAAGAAAACCTTTAGTGATGAAAGGCATAACTGTTATAGAGTAGGCCTCATAAGGAATTATGTGTACATCTATATAACACATAGGGTTGCTAGCCTCCAGGTGGGGCCTGGGGATCTCCTGCTTTTACAACTGATCTCCAGCTGATAGAGATCAGCTCCCCTGGAGAAAATGGCTGCTTTGAAGGGTGGACTCTGTGGCATGCTGAGGCCCCTCCCCTCCCCAAACCCCGCCCTCTCCTGGGTCCACCCCCAAAGTCTCAAGGTATTTTCCAGCCCAGACCTGGCAACCCTAATAACACATGGCATTTTTCAATGGCTAATTTGGCAGAACGGATCCAAACATAAAATACTTTAGCCAGAATCATAAAGTTTCATCCTTTATATATTTACTTAGAAGTAAATAGACTGAATTAAATGCGTATTAAAGGATCTATATTTCCTTTCACTTCCAGACATTTGCAGAAGTAGGGCCAGCCCACGTTCTTCTCCCTTTGGGAAGAGAGCTGCTCAAATGTTGACAAAAACTACTGAATACAGAGCAGATGAAAACAATTCCTAATACAACGTCTGTCTCTTCCTTTGTTGTCTAACTATAGCCTTACATTATTGAACCTTGTGACAATTACAGTGCTGTCCGAAGCACAGTTACACCCTTCTCAGACCTTTGAACTGAATGGGCTTTGAAGAGAGTAACTCTGATTAGGACTCCATTCTTAATGATGAAAGCGTTACCTCTTCATTCCAAATATAAATATATTTACATGAGAAAGTGAGAGAGAGAGAGCACACAATTTTATATTATAGCAGAATTTGGATATATGCTGAACTACATCTCTTCACTTTTGAAATGGAAGCATGTCCCATAGAGATGTAGAATTCTGAAGCTGTTCCCAGCCTGTTTACAAATACACAAGCTCTAGTGCAGGGATTGGGTTCCCCTCCTCAGCTCTCTCTTTCTGTTTGGTGGTGAAGTCCAATTACACAGGCAAAGGAATGAGTTATGCGTTAGCATTTCCCACTGAAATGAATGGCAAAACCTGCATTTGTAAGATACATATACATATATTGGGATCAGCTACCTATCTATTAAGTTGCGCCTTCGTGTTTAGTCATGCCGGCCACATGACCATGAAAATGTCTTTGGACAGCGCTGGCTCTTCGGCTTGGAAAAGGAGATGAGCACCACATCCCTAGAGTCGGATTCAACTGGCTTTTGAGCAAGGGAAACCTTTACCTTACCTATCTATTATTTCCTCTGCTCCCCATGACTGTTAAGTTTTTTATAAGGTGCTTAAGGTAGAAGATTCTGACATTCCTGTGACAAATCCCTGTGATTCTTGCCTGCTTATGATGAAGTTGCAGTGCCGGCCCACATCTGGTACAACAACAGCAAATGTCAACACATCACAATGGGTGTAACTGTTAGCTCCTCCTAAACGCTTAAGTGCCTATAAAAGCAAGCCTGCATCAGACTTATAGATCATTAAACTGTAAAATCAATCTGATGAATGGGCCCAGAGCTGAATTTCATTGGGACTGTAAATGGTCAGTGGCTTGCCTTTAAAGAATGTCACATTAATATATACATTACAGCAATGTGGACCTTTTTTTCCATTTTAGAATAAGGGGATCAAAGAAAAACAGGTTGCCAGTAGGTGGTGCTTTTGTACCAAAGTGAACAGCATGACTCTTTTGTTTTATAATAAGATATATTTTTAGACTTTGGTCTCATGTTCCCCCTTTAGCCATCTTATTTTTACAGGCTTTGCTCCACATACAAAAGGGGCATGAAGTTTGCAATTAGAAGCTAGTTTTCTTGTTTTTGGAGTGTAAACAGTCATCATTTTTGGTGGGGAGGGTTACGAGAGAAGCAGCATCTTTGGCTTCAGATTTATTCAGATTGTGCCCATTGCCACCTAGCTTACCTTTCAGTAAGGACAGGCATGCAGAATAAGAGTGGTGGGTGTGGTTTGCTCTGGAAATAAAGGCCTCTGGGCCAGACTGCACCTTATGTGAGATCCACAAGGGGATCTCCTGATGCAGTTTTTAACCTTATGGGGGTTGAGGCTGTGATACTAAGAGAGGTGGTACAACTCCCCCTTCCCAAGCTGCTTTTAGCTCAATAGAGAAAAATGCAGGTATGAGATGGGTGATTCTCTTTTTCTCTACCAAAGCTAACAGCTGCTGGGAGGGCAATTTCTACAGGGAAAATGGCCTGGGGCAGGGCTATTTTTGGGCAGGAATGCACAGGAACGAAGTTCCAGCTGGCTTCATAGTTGGCCATGCCCACTACAGCCAAAACTTCTGCACATGTGGCTACAGAAGGAAGGCCTGGGGAGTGATATTCCCCCGGCGACTCTGAGGCGGGTGGGCCAGGGGGCCCCTGGAGGGATCAGGGAGGCATTTAAAGGATCGAGGAGGTGTCCAGGCAAGCCAAGGGAAGGCAGTTTAAACTGCCTTCCCTTCCCTTAAGGGGGGGGCTTGTCCTGGCTCCCCACAGCCACGGGATGCCCGGGCAAGCCAAGGGAAGGCATGGGGTGTGGCCTAATATGATAATGAGCTGCGCTGTCAGGGGTGTGGCCTAATATGCTAATGGGTTTCTGCTGTTGGGTGTGGCCTGTTATGCTAATGAGTTCCTGCTGGGCTTTTTCTACCCAAAAAAGCCCTGGCCTGGGGTATCATTTTAACATCCTCCATCAACATTGTAGCCTCACTCTAAACACTCCTTCTTGCTTGCTTTTCAGGTTCCCAAAGTACATAGAGTTTGTCCTCAGAATACAATGGTTGTGTGACAAAATCACTACCGCTACATTTCAGAATGCAATTTTCTCAGTCAGACTTCATGCTTAGTTGCAGGAAGCTGCAGGTATTAAATATGATACCTGTGTGCTGAGAGTGGGTTAAACTGCTCTGGTTCTAACCGGATTATATTTGATCTGGATAATTGTGATCACGCTTACCTCCCTTATCCCGCCTCACTGTGCAGTCACATAGCTCCCTGGCGTCTACACTACTGACGTGCGAGAGCGTGTGTCGGCAGATTTTTAAAATTTTTCCTCGGTTTGCGCATGCGCATAGGCACCCCTCCGTAGAAGGGGGAAACTGTCACGGCACATGCGCAGAACCACCAGGGCGAATCAATCCAACCCCTCCAACAAAAGATTTCCCTTTAAATGTTTGACTCGAAAATGGACTCCGTGAGATCCGTGAGATCCCAAACTCATCTAAACGCTAAAACAAGTGACCGTTTAAATGTCAGTTTTCTAAACGCGGTGGTGGAGCTCCGCCTATGCGTGCACCGCTAACACATTTTAAAAATGGTGGCTGAAAAGTGGAAGCCTCTGGCAGCTTTCGAGCGGGGAGGAGATTTAAACAGGAAGTGGCTCGACACCACAGGAGTAATCAGATGTCAGAAAAGTGCGGCTAGAACCAGAGAAGCAGGAAAACACCACTTGGGGACCTGGTAACAAAATACTCCGTTTTAAAGGGGGTTTGAGCCAGAAAGCGACGGCTGGGGACAGTGTGCAGATGTTGGGTGTGTGTATGTGGATATAAAATCCGCTACTGAAGCATGTCAAAAGCGGACTAAACGGCCCATCTGGACGCACCCACAGATATCATATTTAAAATGTTAAAGTCATAGATAAGAGTCATGACTGGAGCTTACCAGCATCTTTTAATGCTACAGTGCAGCTGTGTGGGCCCCAATTCAAATTGGGCCTGTTCAGGAAGAGGACTTTAACCCTTCCACCCTTGCATGGTTTCCCTAATGAGAACCTCCCCTTTCCCACACTATTATAGCCCTTTAAATAAATAAAAAAGACAGGCACCCACCCTTTTATGGACTAATAAAAAGCTCAGGGAAGCTGGCTTTGAATAGAATAGAGGTTGGAAGGACTGTCTGACTTTGCTTGCTTGCTTGCTTGCTTGCTTGCCTTGGTGGAGCCAGTTTGGTGTAGTGGTTAAGAGTGTGGACTCTAATCTGACAGAATTGGGTTTGAGTCCCCACTCCTCCACTTGCAGCTACTGGATGACCTTGGGCAAGCCATAGTTCTGATAAGAGCTGTCCTTGAATGAGCAGTCCTCAAAAGAGCTCTCTCGACTGGCCCAAAGTCATCCAGTGAGCTTCCACGGCAGAGTGGGGTAGGGTTGCCAAATGAGCCCGGGGGCGGGGAATCCCCCGCTTCGGAGCCCCGATTTCTGCCCCGGCGGAATCGGGGCCCGGGGGGAACCCCACCCCCGAAACTGCATCACCAGAGGTGACGCAGCCACGTTGCTTCCAGTGACGTCCTGCCGGCGCGCGCCCGATAGCACCTCCCGGACACAGACGAGGCTCCCCCGCTCCGAGGGGCAAGTGGATTTGGCAACCCTAGAGTAGGGATTTGAACCTGGGTCTCCCAAATCCTAGTCTGATACTCCAAACACTACACCACACTGGCTCAGCTGTGCCAACGTATTTGTTCTTTCCAGAAGTACAGCTAACATTTCCTGGTTTTAGTTCTCTTTAAAAGCAGCAAACTTGTTTTGCCCACATGACAATCCCCTTGGGAGAAAGGTTTCCCGTTTTCTTGTGTTTGTATATTTACCCACTAACAAAAGGAGGAATGAGGCTAGACCCCTACAGTAGTTGTATTTGTACACAGCCTATGTTAATGATTTATCTATCTCCAAGAACTTTGCTGAGCAGAGACTTGAACCTGCATCTCCCTCAGTCAACCTGACATATTATCCGGTGTTCCACACTATCTTTTTACTGTTCTAGGAAGTAAGATGAACTGATTTCTATTACTCTATCGTATGTATGAACTTGCGATTTCTGGGTTGCTTTCGTGTGGGTAGGCACTGCCAGTTGCTTGACTCTTGATCTCTGTCAAGGTTATGGTTTGTCACATCCTGGCATAACCTTATTTCCAAAGTACGCACTTTCTGTTTCACTTTCTTTTCCTTTTATGATATGGCTCTGTTGGCCGCAGCCTTCAGTCTAATCATACATAGAAAAGGGGGGGGGTATATCACTCCAGTCTCAAAAGTTTTGTTTGTTTTTTTAATTTTAAGCTAGGTTGCTAAAAGGTAGGCTGCCAGTGACCTGGTGATACATGGGTTGTAAAGGAAAAGCAAGGCTGTGATTGATATTTGTAAGCTCATTCTTCTCAAGTATCAAGGTAATCCATCTTTGTCTCTTCCCACTGAAACTGGGACATTCAGTAACTAGATGAGCCAAGGTACCTATCTTCCCCATATTGCAGAAACACCGCCGTTCTGAAAAGGGAACTCCCAAAAAGCGACCTTTCTTTTCTGGGGTTAATACAGCATTCAATCTAGCAGCAAAAAAAATCTTAATATTGGGGAACCGTCATGGACTTTAAATATGCTGGTAAGGTAACTGGAGGTTCAAGTCCATTGTTAGCAAGGAAGTGTACCCTTCTTGCTCATTGATTTGAACTTCTGAAATCTAGCATCTAGCCTTTTGACCCTTTGGAATTCAGTTTTCTTGCTTCCCATTGAGAACAGTAAAGCTGAAGTAAAGCCTAGTTGTTCCCGTCTGTAATCGACTAGCCTCTTCCATTTACTCTGGAAGGGATCTTTTCCTAGTCTAAAAAGGAGTTTAGATCTATAGTTAATCCAAGTGTTAATCCTGAGTCTAAATGTGTCCAGCCAAGCTACTGATTCTAATGAAGAAACTGCAAATTCTTGGCAAATAAGCTATACTGGATACACACTTTGGTAACCTGGTTATTTTTCTCAGGAATTTTAATAAGAAGGAATCAATAGTCTCAGATATACCTTCTACCCACACTCCGGTGCCATAAGTATCATTTGATTAATTTCACCTCCAAAAGTCCTTATAGCTGCTGGGTAATACTTTCTTCCTTCTGAGTGAAAACAACGTCTCAAGGCATTTAAATATGGCGTTATCTTAGAAGAGATAAATTGGAACTGATTTTTCCAAGGTGGATCTTGGGAGAATATCATTCCTAAATATCTAAATGTTGTTACTTGTTCAATGTAGTTTCAGTTTCCATTTTGACATAAATCAGGATATTTACAAGCGCAAACAACCCAGAAAAGTTATCTCAAGGTGCTTTTGCCATGTATAAAAAAGACACTGTGTCTCCATCCAGAATTGTTCATGTTTCCCTGGAACAAGCAACATAAAATAGATTACTGAATCTCAGAAAGTCACTATGCAAAAGCACCCATATATGCACATGAGATATTCAGCTGTAAAAGTCGATGCAGTTTGAACACTGTACCATTTGGCTGCTGTGGTACATAGAGATAAGCTTCATCTTGTTTGCAGTCCTTATCATTATCATAAGGGTTATTTTTTATGATATACCACTTCAGATGTTCCTTCAACTGTTTCTGGTGCTAAGTTTCCCTGTCAAAAAAATGTCTCCCCTTCTTGATGTGCACTGGTATTGGTTTGAATCTTTTAGCTGATGTTTTGTCTGAGTGTGCATTTCTGGGGGCTCTATGCCTCCTCAGTCTGTAACTGGGTTTCCTTTCCTCCTACAGAGCTTGCACTAGCACTCATTTATCTCAGAATACAAATCTCTCCCTGCCTTCTACTCAAAGCCTCAACATCAAGTCAGAACCTGTTTCTCCTCCTAGAGACCGTACCACCACACCCTCGAGATATCCACAACACACGCGCCACGAGGCGGGAAGATCTCCTGTTGACAGCTTGAGCAGCTGTAGTAGTTCGTACGATGGAAGCGACAGAGAGGATCACCGGAATGAATTCCACTCTCCCATTGGACTCACCAGACCTTCGCCGGACGAAAGGGAAAGTCCCTCTGTGAAGCGCATGCGGCTCTCTGAAGGATGGGCGACATGATAACATTATTAGCTATTAGGGGTTTTTTTTCCTTGCAGTGTGTGTGTGTGTGTGTGTGTGTGTGTGCTATACCTTAATGGGGAAGAGGGTGGGAGGGAGGGAGGGAGGGGTCGATATGCATTTATGTGCCGTGTGTGGGGGGGGAAAGTCAGGTACTCTGTTTTGTAAAAGTACTTTTAAATTGCCTCAGTGATACCATATTAAGGATAAACAGCAATGCTGAGATAAGCTTCGCACTTGAGTTGTACAACAGAACATGTGTACAAAATAGGTTTTAAGGTTAACTTCTTTTCACTGTTGTGCTCCCTTGCAAACTGTATGTTACGATAGATAGTGTCATGTTGCAGGTTCAACGTTATTTACATGTAAATAGAAAAAAAAGGAAACATCTGCCTACTGTGGCAGATCTTTACTGAGAGAGAAAGCAGCTGTTATGCAACATATAGAAAATGTACAGATGTTTTGGGAGACCCAGATATTGGGTGACCAAGAAAAGAAGATGGACAAATCTAGGTCACCCAATATATCCGAAATGATCACAAATGCCTAGACATATCGTTGGAGTATGGCACTCAGTTAAACGGATCAAAAACATTTAAAAGAGGACCATACTTGTTTAAAAAAAACTTTTTTTAGTTTGAGGGCTAACCTATTTAATTTTTAAAATCCTGGGTCTGCATCACTTATTAAATAAAAAATATAAAAAATATGTAAATTACACTTTCCTTATTTTCATATTAAAAAATAAGACAGAGTTTGCAAAGCATTGTGGCTTTTTGTAGTCTACTTAAGCCAAAATGTGTTCTTTCCCCCCTCCATAGCTTCGCTAATATTTTAAACAGCCCTGAAAGAAACAAAAGGGGACTTTTTTTTGTATAGAAAGCACCACCCTAAGCCATGAAGAACTCCATGCTTTGCTAACCAAGATAACTGTTTTCTCTTTGCAGAAGTTTTGTTTTTGAAATGTGTATTTCTAATTATATAAAATATTAAGAATCTTTTAAAAATCTGTGAAATTAACATGCTTGTGTATAGCTTTCTAATATATATAATAATTATGGTAATAGCAGAAGTTTTTGTTATCTTAATAGTGGGGGAATTATATTTGTGCAGTTGCACATTTACGTATTTTTTGTTTTCTTTTAATCGGCATACATTTTACAGAATCAGTCAGCTGTTGAAGGCTAATCTGCAAAGATTAGAGTTTTCCCTTCCTATAGCAGCCCATTCATTCTAATCCATCTGCAATCAGTTTGGTGAACCATTGTATATACTGATTAGTTCCAGCATACTGGTCTGTGCATTTGACCAAGGCCCCCTTCTTACCTCATATCTTGAGTATCTTGTGGCTCTCTGCTGCTTTAAATCATAACGTGGCTTGTCTTTGTCCTCATTCCATAAATTCAACAGAATTGACATCCTTTCCTTATTGGCTCTGATGTGCACCTGGAAGAGGTCCCATATTCCCAAACGTATGGAAGTGTAGAGTGAAGATAAAAGTTCAGTGAAGAGTTACCCAGACACCCCAAACCAAACCCTGTTTACCCCAAGGTGTAGTTTGATGCCTCAGAGAGGTAGGTGAGTTAATATTCAAATATAATCAGTCCTATATTAGACAACATAATGGGAGTTAAGAACAGCAATATGGTCAAAGCCATCAATTCTGAAGCTCAGGGTGATTATAAACTTCAGGTTGTGGCAGTCTTACGGTTTATTCAAATGTGCATTATATATAATCACTTGTAGTGCAATCCTCTGTAGAGTTGTGCCAGTCTTAACCAATAGGCTTAGACTGAGTTTAGACTCTGCACAGGACTGCACTTAGTCACTTATTAAATGTTGAATAATCAAGTGATTATTGATTCTTAGCTGTGTGAACAATTTACATTGAAAGGTAGTGTGCCTGACATGACATCTATGGTTAGTCATAGACAGTAAGTGATTAACGTGGATGTCTAGCCATGCCCATCCAGGAAATTATAGGAACTGAACTCTACTTTACTGGAGCAGTTTTGAAAGATCTCATTCATAATAAAATATGTGGATACTAGCTTGATGTTTCCCTTCTCTAACCCTCTGAAGATATGCTTTCAGTTTGTTGTAGTGGTTAAGAGTGACGGACTCTAATCTGGAGAACCGGGTTTGATTCCCCACTCCTCCACATGCAACTGCTGGGTGACCTTGGGTCAGTCAAAGTTCTCTGAGAGCTGTTCTCTCAAGAGTAGTTCTCTCAGAGCTGTCTGAGCCCCACCTACCTCACAGAGTGTCTGTTGTGGGGAGAGGAAGGGAAGGATATTGTAAGCTGCTCTGAGACTCTTCATGAAGGGCAGAGTATAAATCCAATCTCCTCCTCTTCCTCCTCTTCTTCTTGAATGAGATCATCCCTGTTTTCGTAGATCTCCAGGAACATTCTTGAACCATTTTGGTTCTATCCTACTTCCACCAGGAGAGTTGTTTTGAGCAAAGAAAAAAAATGCATTAAGCACATCCTGGTTACGTAATATTCCTCCATTCCTCACAGCAGATTCCTGCTTGTCTTTAAAAAAAAGCAGTAGAAACATCTAGCTGGTCCTTATATAGTCACATTATCAGTTTAGTAAAAAAAAAGACAAAAGCCTTCAACTTAAATGCATTTCCCCCCTCATGAAGAATTTTAAAGACAAGAGATCAGTGGGGTAATTTAATGAAAGAGAAAAAAGGTTGGGGTTCAGTTCTTATTCCCTAATTCTAAATGTGTGTGGGGCTCTCTATGGCCACTCAGTAATGAGTGAGAGTCACTCTGCACATGGTGATTCACTCATATCTCTAATATTTCTTCACATGCTTGAGCTCTGGTACTCAAAAGTCATGGGGCTCAACCTTCATCGCACCTGTCTCTTATTAAGCTCTACTAGTTGTACAGTATATTTTTGTGAGGTGAAATCTGAGTAATTCCTCTAGAACATTTCAGTACCAGAAGACAGCTGGTGCTGTCTCTGTTCCTGAAATGGGTCTCTCCCTCTCATTTAGAGTTATTGCAACCATAAAGAAGAACTGGAAGTCTTAAGTTATGGGATACCTGTTCTTTATTACCCAAAAGTACATGCAGATAGGTAAGCAATAGTTTTCCAGGGTTGCAAACAGGATTTACACTATACAGTTTCTGAATCACTCTAATCTGAAATTGGACAAAGTGAATACACTGGCATGTGAACTATATCAAGAGTTTTCTTGGGGTTCTGAGGTTCTGGCCACTGTAACAGCCAGCCACCAACAATGAGTATGACTAATATAAGTAAAGCTTACCATATTTCTCCCATCATTCTTATGCCATGATACCTACCTGCAAGTACCTGATTGTGCTGCCATTATCAACCAGCAACCCCAGCTTCTTGGTCTGCGATGCTGGGCTGGTTCAGCAGTCACTTTGTCCCATCCTAAGGATTTATTGGCTGGCACAGCAAATCTTAGGAGGACACTGAGAACAGGATATTATCACATAAATCCTTGGTACAGGAAACAGTTCTGATAATGCATCTAACAGTGACTTGCAAAAGGTATGCATGCATTAAAAGACAGTGAGAATGGGGCCAGTAGTTGATTTCTGAAACCCAAACTGGGTTTCCAAGATAGTTCCCTCATCTTAACACATACCAACACTCAAGTCTCCATCTCAAAATTTTCAACTTCTATGAAATATGCAAATATGTCACAACGGTACCTTCTCATTTTTAGATCAGAGAAACAATCCTTGGTTCATCACTATTGAACCAAGTAACATGTCGGTGGGGCTGGAGGGGGGTCCCTCTGAATTAGAACAATAGCCATATGAATAGTTTACCTTGCAGGTTGCCTGAACTACACAAGAAAAATAAAAAATTGAGCTTTTGAAGGAGGGTAGAGATTAAGGATAGTTGGCCCATCGCACCTGTTTGCAGGCAAGCATGCTGTAAGCAAGCTCATACAACTAGGCTAGCCAACTGGCCACTGTTATGGCCTTAGTTTTTAAACAGCCACAGAACTAAATCATGTGACAATGGACACCAATTTTCCTCCTCTTTCTGCTACCGTGCTATCTCAAGTATTAGGAGGTAAGGAAGTGAAGGTTAATTCATACTTGTTAATGGAGAATTAATAAAAGAAGCACAACTTTTAATCATGACATTGTTTTCTAGAAATCCTAGCTGTCTAGGTTTAGGTATTCCCTCTACCTGTACCTTAACCATCTACTTCATTTGCAAAAGCTACTTTGGGGCTTACAATGTGATTTCCTTTATATTTAAGCGGTTTGGGGCAGCGCCCCAAAAGAGTATTCACATTAACTTTGGTCCAGGCAGTACAAAGTGACATGAGATAGCTTCAGAGGCATCTCCTCCCTTTCTTGTTGTCGCTGACCCTTCTTTGGAAAGGCATCATCAATGAAATTCTGAATCCTGATTGCTGGTGGCGATGATATGATATACACAATCTGCACAAATTTGTATATTGTATGCATGGATGCCTTTCCCAGAGAAGTTTTTTGAGTCATTTCAGTGTTTTTTCAAAGTTGTTTTTTGTAACCAAATTGTTTCTATTTTCCCCAGAAGTGGAATTTAAGAATTTTTAATGATTAATATAAAGATATCTGCTGTTTCTCAGAGCTTTTTTTCAGGTAAAGCTTAAAAGCAAGAATAAAACAACTGCTGTGCTGTTTTCAAGGATGTCACGAACCCTTCTTTATCGTTTCCATTTGTCTCTGCCGATATACCCATCATCTTAGTAAACATAACAATGTGATTTAGGGATTTTTTCCCCCTCTCTTTTCCTTGCCCCAGAAGGCAAATGCTTTGTCATTTCCCCCCCCCCAAAAAAAAGCACTTGAAACCTCAATAAAGGCCGTTGCCTAAACACAGCATACTTCATTTGCTCCCGTTTTATGCCATCTGCAGTGACATCCTCACTTCTCTGGCCTCCATTTCCTGCCATCACACATCTCTTGAAGGACTGATGGAACACTGGTGTCAGTTGAGAATGCTTCACTGTCAACATAATAACAGGCTTCTGTGCATATATTTTAACCAAAGATGTGGAGCAATCCAAGTGTTGAGTTATATACTTTTCTGTGTCAAATTCGCTGCTTGATTATCATCATAACCAGGTAGTTTGGCTTTATGAGCCCCTTTCATACCTCCAACTGACCCATGCCTCGATTTGGTCCAAGGAGGTCGGCTCAATGACAAATGAAACCAGCGGCATCATTGTCCTCTGTAGAGTCACTATTGTAGGCCTGCATTTCACCACAAGGCATTTGACTTGGATTGCTTCAGATGATTTGCTTCTATTACATTTTTTTCTGGGGATTTGTTTCCATTCAATCAGTGATAATTAAAAACCATCCTGTAAATGGGGGCATACAAGCATTTTGCAAGAAATATTAAACTTAAAGGCTTACAGCGGCATAAGCTGGACTTTGTCGCCACTAGATGATGAAACATAACTAAGTTAAAATCACATCTGTGTATCTCAAGGGACAATTCAGCTGTCTGTAGTGAACAAA
>NW_015170914.1:436862-464388 GCF_001447785.1 Gekko japonicus | reverse complement strand
GTATAATTTGTATTTTGCAGCCAAATCAGTAAAGTTACTGGCTTTCTTAGTGACACAGTGTCTCTGGTGCATTTATTTTAAATTGAGAAGGTAATGCTGTGCTGGCCAGTTAGACATCATTGCACACTTAGGGGTGACACATCCGAACTTGGATGTCTTGCCAATAATTTTTTAAAAATCCAGACAATCAGGGCAATATGCAGTATTCTAGTTCCCAAAGGGTCCATTTCCTCCATTCTAGTTTCACCCCACAATTGCAGAAGAAATGGGCTCATGAACAAATCAAGTGCTAGAACAGAAGGTGTTCTGGAGATCTTAAATGCATGATCAGGTGGAATGATCTCCAGGTATTAATCTGGCAACCTTAAGAGCACTCTTTTAAAAAAACCTGTTAGCTATCCCTCACATCACAGAAAGTAAACATAAAACATTTGTATGTTCTGCTCAGCCAAGGAGAATCTAGCACTATAATGGTAAAGTCTGAATTGATAAGTTCACGGATGGGATACCAGTGGACCCCCCACACACACACACATAAAACTGTTCTTAGCTTTCTAAAGAGTGGAATAAGCACAACAATAATCACAACACTTTCCTGGAAAGGAGGGTAAAATGGGTTGAATCAAGATGGTTTTAATGCTGGGGAGGAAGGAAGGATTCCCTTTGACCACTGAAGTGTGAATCATGGGACCGGAATGTACAAAAGCCTTGTGGGATGGGGGCTGTAGTAAGGAGGAGGATGGAAGACTAAATGAAAAGCTGGCTGGATCCAATCCAATTGGCTTCCAATACCAAATTCAGCTTACATCCACAATGAGATCACTTCATAGCTTCCCTTCCATAGTAAAGGTAAAGGTTCCCTTGCTCGAAAGCCAGTCGAGTCCGACTCTAGGGTTGCGGTGCTCATCTCCGTTTCAAAGCCGAAGAGCCAGCGCTGTCCGAAGACGTTTCTGTGGTCATGTGGCCGGCATGAGTAAACACCAAGGCGCACGGAACGCTGTTACTTTCCCACCGAAGTGGTACCTATTTATCTACTTGCAATGTCTTGCTTTCGAACTGCTAGGTTGGCAGGAGCTGGAACTAGAGACAGGAGCTCACCCCGTCTTGCGGCACCCGGGTCTTGAACTGCTGAACTACTGACCTTCCACAGCCTGCAGTTCAGCGTCTTAACCACTTGAGCCACCATAGCTGCTCCCAATTTCCCACCTCTTCTTTTGAGTTCTCCAGGAAACGTAGGTAACCAAATCTGCCCGCTGATATAGCTGAGGATCAATATGTGGATGAAAATGGATAGCAATCTGCAGATAACTGGATGCAACACGTAATCATGCGTGAACTTTCCATGTGCACTTCTCAGAATCATAACTTCTCAGTGGTTCAAATAATTGCCAGAAGTGGAAAACTTTTCTCACTTTTCTTTTTCTTTTCTTTTTTGGTGAGTATTTGTATGTGTGTATGTGCTTGCGAGCCTGGAAGTCATGGTGACTCCTAGTGGGACTAGGACGTTTTCAGAGAGGTGGCTTGCCTGCCTCTGCGTCCTGGCCCTGGTATTCCTTGGAGGTCTCCCTTCAAAGTAGTTGCCAGGCTCGGCCCTGCTTACCTTCCAAGATCTGGTGAGGTTGGGCTTGCCTGGGCTCTCCAGGTCAGAGCTAATATACCTTTCTTTATATTACTAAGGACATAACTAAATGGTATGCCCAACACATGTTGGGTCATGGGTGTGCAACTGGACCATCAGTCAGACATAAATCAGGGGAACTTACCTTTAAAACTGGTTGGTTGTTTTGCCCTGCAAGGGAGCACTATGAGGAAGAAGAAGCTTCTGGTTTCCCTCCCATCCTGCTTTCACCAGTGAAAAAGACAGGGGGCTTTTTGCCCCTTTCCCTTGGCTCTATATGTCTTTCTCAGGGCCCACAGAGCAAGAAAAAAGGGGCAACAAGCCCCCTTGCTGCCCTTTCCATTGGTGAAATGGGTGGGAGGGAAACCAGAAGTTTCTTCTCCCCCACAAATGTTCTCTCCCAGCACCAAGCAAACAAGCTTTTTAAGATAGGTTTCCCTACTTGTATGTATGGCTGATAGTCCAATTGCACACCAATGACCCAACATGTGTTGGGGGTGTATTGTGTAATTTGGCCCTAAGAATCCTCAGCTGACAGCTCAGTGCAAGACCAGGCCCAATGGCCTAGTAACATTACATGTGGTGGCCACAGTGAGATAGCAGAAGTCAAATGTTCCTGCATCTTCATTATATTTGACATGGCCCCTAGAATTCACTTTGGACCTTCTCTCACTTCTTCCAATTTCTGTCCTGCCTCTCCATGATAATATTGTGATTTCTTTACCACATGCCCAAGATCTCATTTCAACGTGAGCTGACTTTGCACAACACTGACACTAACTCTAGGAAGCCTTTGCAGTCCAATGAGACGATGTTGATGATACATGGTGAAGTGTCTGGAAAAACCAGGCTTGGGTATGTGGTAGAGTGCTTACAGTACAGTTTCACCATATGCTGATTACATTATTACAGCCAATATCAGCACAATAAACTACTAAAGCTTTGCCTGAACTGTAGTGGTTCAGGCTGCCCTTGTGTTTGTGTGCTTGCTTTATACATCCGTTTCTCCAGGGACTTATTCATGGGAGAAGCATTCAGATTCGAATAAGCAAAGTTGTCCTGTACTAAAACTATTTGTGCATCTAACGCAATATTACCTACTTGACTGGCAGCTGTTCTCTCTGGCCTCAGGCAGAGATAGATATTTCCTAATCCTTATGATTTTATATCCTTTTACTGATGATGTCTGGAACCTTCTCCATGCAAAGCATGTATTCCCTCAGTAAGCCATAGCTCCTGCCCCACTGCACATACATGAGAGCTTATCCTTGAAAAATTTGCCTTCAGGGGAATTATATTTCCATTAGCAACTCCCACATGGTCAGTTACCGTCTCTTAGCCCAATCTACTTCATGGGCTTGTGAGGATAAAACAGGAAACAATATAAACTGTTTTAGATCTCCATTGGGGTGAAAAGTGGAGCATAAATAAATGTGTAACATTTGAATGAGCCAGTCACATAAGTGTAGAGACTGGATGTGTTGGTTTCTCCCCTTAAATCGGAATACACCATTAAATTAAGGTGCCAGTTTCAGGTAGGGGACACATGCAAGTCTTCCATACCCCTGTGGTTAGGGTATTTTAAACACTACCTCGCCTGCATGGGAGCTACTCATAGAAAAGCAGTTCCCTGCAGTTTGTGTAATGTTTGAAAGGGGCTACACTAACGCAGTCTAGTCCAAGAACAGCTGGAATCTGCTTCATGAATAAACTAGCCATTATTACAGCCAGCTAAAGTCATATGGCAATCCTAATCAGAAAATGTATCCACTTGTATGGGTCATCCCCAAGATTTCTTGTATCAGGACTAGTGTATTATTTGGAACCATTTTAATAGACCATTTTACTGTTCTCCTGCATGTTCTATACTAGAAGTATATCATTTAAGTACGGGTGAAGGTTTTGGTTCCTCAGATCTTATGGATAAATGGCACTCTTCTGCATTCTAGAAAACTAGAGTTTGAAGGCATCTGTCATTTAAAAGGAAGGTTTTCTAAAGGGAAGAACATTATAAAAATTTGATCAGGTTTCTTTAAGTTTTAGGGATTAAAATATTAGTATAAAATCAGCATCTTAAGAAGGATTTTTAAAATAATAATTTGCTCCCTTTAATAAGTTTCCTCATCTTAAATTCATAGCAGAATCTCATTACAATTTCCAAGAAAGGCATAAAAGAATAAGCAAGTTATATATATATATACATATTTCTTATGCAGACACACAATGGCTTCTGGTAGAAGTGTCACAGTTGTCAGCATGTTTGTGTTCTCGTAGCTAGAACACAGCCCTGACCTGGATAGCCTAGGCTAGCCTGATCTCTTCAGAGAAGCTAAGCAGGGTCAGCCCTGGTTAGTATTTGGATGGGAGGCCACCAGGGAATACCAGGCTCAGGATGTGGAGGCAGGTGAATTGCAAACTATCTCTGAATGTCTCTTGCTTTGGAAACCCTACGGGGTTGCCATAAGTCATTGTGACTTGACAGCAAAAAAAAAAAAAACAACCCTAGAACACAGAGATGAAATTGGGGGTAATTCAGAGCAAATACATGGCTGCAGAAATGTTACATTTAACAAACTTATGCATCTTGAAGAAGAATAGGAGGAAAGGTCTCTGTTCAATACAAACACATAAAGCTGCCCTGTACTGAATCAGATCTAGTCTTGCCAGCCCCCAGGTCTGGGCAGGGGATCCCCCCCACATTTCAGGGGCTTCTCCCTGCTGCAAACCAGCTGGCCAGTGGGGGAAACCCCGCCCCTAAACCCAACACGATGATGTCACCTGGAATTTATGTCATTGCGTTAGGGATATCTTGCAGGGACACTCTGGTATTTGGGCAAATTCTATGGTTTGAGGTCGAAAAAACCATAGTGTTTCACCCAAATACCAGAGTATACCCATGTGATGTCCCCAACATCATTGCACCAGGGATTTTGGGTGGCATCCCTGCCCACACCCGGAACACCGCCCCAATCCCCCCACCAGAGCAATGAGAAGACCTGGCAACCCTAATCAGATAATTGGTCCATCAAGTTCACTAAAGTATACAGAGACTAATTTCCTAAAAGAAATCAACCCTGACTGTTCCCTGGAAGGCCAGATACTGAAGATGAAACTCAAATACTTTGGCCACCAAATGAGAAGGGAGCACTCACTGGAGAAGACCCTGATGCTTGGAAAGACTGAAGGTCAAAGAAGACGGGGACAGCAAAGGATGAGATAGTTAGACAGTGTCATAGATGCAACGAACATGAAATTAAGCAAACTCCAGAGCACGACAGAAGACAGGAAGGCCTGGCGTGATGTGTTCCATGGGGTCGCAAAGAGTCGGACTGGCAGCCCCTGTCCAGATTCTCAAGTGCAGGCATTTTTAATCACCCAGTACCAGATCTTTTAAACCACAAACACGAGAAACTGAACCTTGGACCTTCTGCATGCCAAACACATGCTCTACCACTGAGCTATGGCCCCTCTCCTATGTTCAAATAGGATAGCTTATATAAGCTGGTTTACACACTTGTACAGTTATCCAGTGGACAAAATAGCACACTTCCTCCAGGTCCATTTCATGTCAGAAACATGGTGTAGGGCAAAGCCTAAAGTCCCTTCTCTACAGACACCATAGTCACAATCTAGATTGGGCTCCAAGCACCCAGGAATTGAGAACAAACCACAGCTCATCTCATCGTTACACAGGTTTCTTTTTAAAGTGCGTCATCAAGTCACATTGGCAAGGCAAGAGGTGAGCAGTGGTGGTTTGTCATTGCCTTCTTTTGCATAGCAGCCCCAATATTCCTTGGTAGTCTCCCATCCAAATACAGACACTGCTTAGCTTCTGAGCTCTGATGAAATCAAGCTAGTCTGGGCTATTAGGGCTGCTACCCAAACTATCAACTCCATAATGTGAAAAAAGGTAAGAAAGCAGTTAGACTTCTGTAATACAGTCAGCTCTCTTTATAGGCCTGGAGAAAAGATAAGGGGAAGGAGTCTCACTTCCTTATTGTAGCTTTTTATTTTGAAAAAAAAGTTAGAGGAGGAGGGCATTAGAGATTTGTCAAAGGATGCATTATGTGGAGGAAAGCTGATAAAGAGAACTTCTTCTCCCTCTTCCATTATATATGTAATTCTGGATTTCATAGGGTTGCCAACCCCCAGGTGGGAGTGGGGGATTCCCTGATTTCACAGGCTCCTGCCTACCGCCAGTTAGCTGGCCAATGGGGGAAGCCCCACCCCCAACTGCCATGATCCAGCTTGATGACATCACATGAAAGTGACATCATCATGCCAGGGACGTCACACAGCGACAGTGTGGTATTTTGGGCAAAACTCTATGGTAACCATAGAGTTTTGCCCAAAATACTAGAGTGTCACTGTGTGACATCCCCCAGTGTGATGATATCACTTCCACGTTGTCACCCCACCCCCAAAAGCTCCTCCCACCCCCTGCTGGTGAGAGAACAGGACCTGGCAACCCTAGGATTTGGTCTCAGGATTATCAAAAAGTCAGCATGATGGGGCCATATTCTGATGAATACTCTACCACCACCACCAATGGTGGGGACAACAACGGGGTTAGGGGCGGTCCTCAGAAGATCTGCCATAATATTGCATGGCACTGGCACCGCTGGACTGGCCTTGGACCATCTACAGGACTCTACAACACTCTACCACCACCACCAATGGTGGGGACAACAACGGGATTAGGGGCAGTCCTCGGAAGATCTGCCATAATATTGCATGGCACTGGCACTGCTGGACTGGCCTTGGACCATCTACAGGACAATATCACCCCCAATGAAATGACTATCATGAGACCAGAGACTCAGAGACCATCTTGTTTTCATGGAGCACTTTATTCTCGTTTTCGTTGTTATTTAATGGTTTTATTGTTTTATCTTGTTTTTATGTATGGGCTTGTGCCCTCTTGTAAGCCGCCCTGAGCCCGCTTGCGGGGAGGGGGGGGTAAAAATGTTATAAATAAATAAATGAAGCAGGTGTTTCTGGAAATCTGAGGACCTGATTTGGGGTAAATATACTTAGGATTTGTTTGCATGTATTAATCTATAAAGAAATCAGTTATTTAAAATAAATATCTTCATCCCCATCTATCTGCAAGCCAGGAAGCATGCCTATCACAGAGGATAGAGGTCTGGAATGTTTGGATTCATTCACCCTGAAGTCTGAAGAATATTCATGGAGTACTCCAAGGGTGTGAGACTGACACAGCAGTCTGACACCGCAGTAGATTTCCTTCTTATGGAAGATCAAATGCACAGACAGACAGACAGACAGAAAATAGATTATAATGTTCTGCATAAAGTTTGATCAGATTTATTCAGAAGAGTTGAGCCAGAGAACAAAAAAAGAATTAAAGTCCAGCCAGGTCTTACAGAGCCATATATCCCAACATATCACACATGTCAGTTTTCTGAGTTATTCAACTGCTTCCTTCATATCTCATAAACTAATGGAGCACCTGTTTTCTGATTCATATGTCACAGAATGTACAGCTATACCTGTTTACCTGAACAGTCTTGCCAATAAATAGAGATCCCATGACTCAAAACTTCAAATTCTGGATTCCTTAGCAAATTGTTTTTACTAACCAGTTTGGTGTAGTGGTTAAGTGTGCGGACTCTAATCTGGGAGAACCGGGTTTGATTCCCCACTCCTCCACTTGCACCTGCTGATGTGACCTTGGGTCAGTCACAAGCACTGGCACAGCTGTTCCTGAAAGAGCAGTTTGTGTCAGAGTTCTCTCAGCCCCACCTACCTCACAGGGTGTCTGTTGTGGGGAGGGGAAGGGAAAGGAGTTTGTAAACCACTCTGAGACTCCAAGTGAAGGGCGGGGTATAAATCCAATCTCTTCTCTCCTTCTAACCTGAAGTCAGCTAGTAATTATGTCAAAGTAAGGCCACGGAGGTGATACATCACTTTCTACTGTCAAAATTAAGCCATATTTGACAGAATTTACTTCCAAGAAAGTGTGATAGACCAAAGACTTTATATACTCATCCAGTCGCTGCAGGAGGAAACTTCCTACAAGTAAGACGCAGTCCGCAAGGCCATCTCTCCAATAAGATCCCACTTGACAAAGGAGTCAAGCAGAGTTGTATCCTGGCCCCTCTACTTTTTAACTACTATATCAACTCCTTGATGCAACACCTAAGAAACCCAAGTTTTCATTTACCAAAGCTTGCTGATAAAACAATTCCTGCCTTGCTATAAGCAGATGATACTGTCATCCTATCCCATTCACAAGTGGGCCTTAGGAGAGCACTTTGTGCCTTCACTATATACTGCAAAGAGGAGCAGCGGGTGATATACTACCAAAAAACAATATTCCTCATCTTTACCCCCCAAAAAAATCAGATTCATAGATGGCAGAGGGTCATAACATCAAACAAACAAAAACCTTTAGCTATCTTGGTATAATCTTCCAGTTGTCTGGACACTGGAGAGCTCGAGCACTGCATGCCGCAGAGACTGCCCACAGAGCATCCTCTGCCATTCTAAGATTCTACTTCACAATTCTAAGATTCTACTTTATCCTTGCAGCACTCAAGATCTTCCAAGGAAAGGTTGTCTCCCAGCTTCTATATGGTTCCCACCTCTGTATTTGTAAAAAAAAAGGTGCTCACTAGAAGTGGTACAATCCAAGTTGCTACAATTGATCCTTGGAGTCCTGCAATGTATCCCGAATGCCCTTCGTAGATTAGAGACCAAGCTGATTCCCTTAAAGACTCATATGTGGCTACTTGAATCTAACTAATGTTTAAAACTCATCTTCAATCCAGTGGATCTAGCACCCTTTACGTCGCCCTCCTTCTTGCAGATTCCTCCCAGGAAATAACTAATAAAGTAGCTAAATTTTGCCTTCAGATGTGTGGGATACGCAAGCAGCTGACTGAGTCCTAATCATAACCGTTGGATGAAGGCTCCATCTCTCCATCCCCTCACAATCAGTGCTTACTGTCGTGAGACTGTTGCACTGCATATGCCCACTATTTTAGTTTATTTTTTATTTTTATTATTACTGAACTTGTATCAAAATAAATTTGAACTGAACTGAACTGATGAAATGCACAGTTCTGATTTGTCTACAAAATTAAGGAAAAAACATCATATTCTTGTCCCACTTTCTAGCTGTTGGTAGGTTCAGTAACTGGGCTTTAAGTTGTCCTTGACAGGTGATAAGGGCTTCTATTCTAGAAGTACTCATCAGCCAAAAAAAAAAATTTAAATGGGCAATACAAATAAACTTCATAAGGAGATCCACGGTAGCTACTAATACCTGGTGGAACACTGTGAGTTTCTTCTGTTTCTGGAATGAATATTCCTTACCCTCACCAGTCTGCACTGCCCTACCTGCCACCTAAAACAAGAAAGCATTTGCCTCTATTATCCTCCATATAACAGATATGCAGCACAGTCTTAAAGAAGAGGCAAAATTCTGGTTCTCTTTCTCTTCCTCCCACAAGTCTGCACAAGTCTGCCTACCTGTCAGCAGGTACAAGCGAAGTTTCCCCTTCATAACTAAATGAATGAAACTGCTCGCACAATAAAAGGACCCTTGCTTAATTTTTTAAAAATGGAAATTCTGTGCACAGAAACACCAGTTGGGACAATCCTGTGGGTGGAAAACCTGGCCAAGTCTTCTGATTAATGATTCCCCTGTCGATCACATATGTACAGAGTCATATATAGAGTAACGCTCTCCTCTTAACAATCCCTCTCTGTAGTATATGGAAGCTGTCTCTATAAGAGACAGGCTTAGGTCCAAAGATGAACTCTCTGTCTTCACATTAATGGGTGTGTCTCCTGGAATATACTAATTAGAATTGGGTTAGTTGTAGTTAGGACTCCAGCTCTTGTTAAATTTGAGTTGTTCCCTGCCTTGCTCTGCACATAAAAGAAGGTTTTGAAGACACCCTGCCTGCTGCGTCTCTCTGGCCTTAGGGCAAACCATTTACCCACCTCCACAGTGAGTACCCTTTACAGAGAAGCCAAATGCCTCATGGTGGCAGAAATGGGTCTGCTCCTTCATCAAGCCTGACGCAGCTCTCCCAGGGCCTGTGGTTTCTGTTCAAACCTGTAAGATTCATCCTTTCAAGCCTCTGTCTGAGCTGGTTTTGTCTGGCAAATTGGGGGGAGAGCTGGAGGAGATGGGAGCAAAAGCTTTGTCTTTACTTCACAGTATCCAATGCAAAAAATAAACCAGAAGACTATAAGATTGCAGTCCTGTCGCACTGCATAGGTGATAAAAAACCTTGGAAATGTACAATAATGTGCAGAATGTGTTTGCAGATCCAGGCAGAAAAACCCTGGAAGAAGTCCTAACAGCCTTTAAAAATTATTGTGAGCCCAGAAAAAAAAACACCTAGTTTTGAACGTTGCCAGTTTTGGCGGCTCAGGTTCAATGAAGCAGAGGGCACTGATAGTTTTGTCACACAACTTGGGCTCAAAGCTTAGCCCATCATGCACAAGCCCTAGCAATGGCTGAAGAGGCTCCAGTGACTTTGCATGCATTAGCACAGAAACAAAAGTAACTAAGTTTCCAAGCAATATTCCAGCCTCAAAAGATAGCTTGTCTGCACAATGATCCTCTTGCAAGAGGTGTGGCTGCAGTCATATGCCATACCAAAGCTTGCCCTGCTTTTGAAACTACTTGCTGCAAATGTGGAATACAGAATCATTTTGCAAAGGTGTGGAGGAGCAAACAGACCCTCACCCAGTGAGAGAAGAGTTCAAACTCCTTGTTCATGGGAGTGATCACAGCACCTCAGCTTAGGGGAGAACCTAACAGTTTTGAGCCTTGGTTTGCCACCATTAGTATAGCTGATGTTCATATATCTTGCAAGTTGCATAGTGGTGCTCAGCCAAATACCTTACCTGAAGGCATAGTCTCTACCTTTCCAGTTACCATGCAGGAAGCACTGGGAAATATCATTCTGGTCACTTTTTGAGAGTCCATAATCAGGCCAAAAGCACCAGTCACAGTGCCCTGCATGATTGGCTCTCAAACAGCCATGTTAACCTTCTATGTCACAGAAGATGATGAGCCACCCCTGCTTGGAAAACCAGCCTGCATGGCCCTTGACCTTCTTAGGAAAGTCCATAATATATCACTGCCCACCTTGGCTTCTAAAGATGATCTTTTGCAAACCTATGTAGATGTCTTTCAAGGGTTTGGACAGTTCCCCAGCACCTACCATATCCATGTAGACCCTTTTTTTTTAATACTTGCCCAAATGGGCAAAGTTTATTCATTTTTTAAAAAGATTACACAAAACAAAACAAAAAAGAGCAATACATTTTTAAAAATCTAGACACTGTCTCGCTCACAACATCTTTAGATACATAGTTTCCTTTTCTCCTTGTTTAACTTATATTCCACAACAAATATCATTAGTCAAAATTCTATTCCCAATATATAGTTCATTTTTCTATATCCTATCTGCTATATTTCATTTTATCTATACTACACTATTATTAATCAGTTTTATAATCATAAAAATAGGAAGGGAAAGAAGCAGGTGTTTCAACAGTTTAGCAGTTCTAATTTGGGCACATATTTCTTGTATAATAACAGTTTGGTCCCTTTAAGATATTCCTTCACCTGTTTAGCTTTCAAAATCCCATATACTTGCAAACTTAAGCATGGTATTTTATATTTTTCTTAGCTTTACAGTGCCAATATGTTTTGACCTTACTCTATGTAAATCCATCTTTTCTCTCACAATAATAAATCATTACATCTTCTCTAGGTAATCAGCCCATTACTATTATTTTTTCTCTGCAAAGCCCACTCTAAAAATCAAACTGTCCTATAATTTTTTCCTTAACCTTCAGTTAGAGCATTACAGATATCCCAAACCTGTTGTTTCAAATATTTCAAAGACTTCTTCCAGGGCTTGGCAGACAGAGTCTGTAATCTTTTTTTCCAATTGTAACTTAAAGAGATCCCAATGTTTCTCCCAGTCATCTAGCTGCTATAATATGTTTCCAAAGGCATTTTCCTTCTTTTCTATACCATTTGAAAAGGCCATCATACTCCTGAACAGGCAGCCTCCACAAATCTGTGAACTACACAGGTAGAAAAGTCGCAGTCACCATTTTACAAGTCTGTCCTCCTTTCAATAAATCAAATCAGCCACTTAAGATAAGTCTCTGTAGAAATCTTTTCCCAGCTAGCAGATAGAAGATTTCAGTGCAAAGTTTAGCCCTTCAATTTTAAAAGTAAAGAACTCCCCCAAACTCTGGCAAGCCGCAAGCAAGGGAGTCAGCTCTCTTTGCTTCTGGGGAAGATTTATGGGGGCAATCAAATGTTCTTTTCCAGGTTTGAAATTTGTAAAAAAGCCAAAAATACTCACTGAGTATTCGCCAAGGATGTTAGTGACGAGGTATGGAGGCCCTTATATGGGGTAGTTACAACTTTCCAGTCGTGCTAACGTGGCTGGTCTTTAGGAGCTTCTGCTTTAAGACGATCTGATTCCATCTCTGGAAAGGTCAACAAAGTCCACTAAAAAGCTCCAAAAGCTAGTGAAACTCAGAGAGCCCTGAGTATTCAACTAGGTCATTGCACAGAAGCCCCGCCTCTCCCTCCATATCCACGTAGATCCTGAGATACCACTGGTGATACATGGTTGTCGCAAAATTGCCTATGCTACTCTACTTTCACTCAAGGAAACCTTGACCATCTGGAAAACACCAAAGTAAACTCTTTGTCATCATACCCAGAAGCCAACTGCATGGGTAAACAGCCTTGTCATTACTCAGAAGAAGAATAGATTGCTCCGCCTTTGCCTAGTCACCTTGGCATTAAACAATGCCATCCGGTGGCAGTACTTTTCCATCCCTACCATTGAGGGTGCACAACAAAGTCTGGCTGGCAAAAAATTATTGAAAATCATGGACAACAAAGATGGCTAGTGGCAGGTCAAACCTGACAAAGAATTTGCTGAACTGTGCACGTTCAACACTCCAGGGGGTCGCTACCATCTAAATAAGATGCCTTTCGGCATCAAGTCAGTACGTGAAATTTTCCAGCAAAAGAATCATGAGTGCTTCTGTGATATCCCCGGTGTGCTCATTGCAGATGATATGATCATTGCAGCCTCCAGGGAAGAAGAACGCCATCAGACCCTTGAACAAGCCCTGAAGAGGGCTCACCAAAGTTCAGTTTATGGTTGACAAAGTACATGGGGCACGTCATCTCTAAAGATGGTCTTCGACCTGATGATGTTGTCAGATGTCCCCCCCAACAGATAGAAAGGTTGTACAATGGCTTTTGGGTACCATACAGTATCTCTCCAGGTACATCCCTAATGAATCAGCCCTGACAGCACCTTTATGTGTGCTCCTACAGAAGGATGCAGCCTGACATTGGGACTCAGCTCAGTAAGATGCCCTGGACACTTTTAAGATCGTGGTCACCACAGCTCCTGTGCTCAGATTCTTTGATCCAATGGAACAGCTGGTAGTCCAAGCTGATGCCTCCAAAGACAGCTTGGGTGCCTGCCTGTTCCATAAGATGTAGCCCATTGCCTATGCCTCTTGAGCACTATGCACAGATCAAAAAAGAGCTTCTGGCCATCATGTTTGCCATGAGGAAGTTTCATCAATATGTGTTTGGTGTACCAGTGGTGGTACAGTTAGATCACAAGCCACTGGGAGCAATCTTCAGTAGGTCCATTGTCAAGGCTCCCGCCAGGATACAGAAGATGCTCTTGCAACTACAACGGATGACAGAAGAATTGACTATACAAAAGGCAAGAATACATTTATCGCTGACACCTTGTCCAGGGCCACCATAACCACCCATCAGGAAGACATAGATGTTCTCCTAGATGAAATAGTAATCCATGCAGTTACACAAACTAATCCAATCAGTGATCATTTGCTGCACCAGTTGCCAGAGGTCACTTGAGCACAGGACATTGAATCCATTCCCAGGGACACTGTTCATTCCACAAAGACTCCAGAACCGTCAACAAAACTGCAACAAACATTATTTATTTATTTATTTCATTGTATTTATACCCCGCATTTCCCACGAACGGGCTCAGGGCAGGTTACACAGGCACAAAGTGCATATAATATATAAATAAATAAAAACAGTTAAAATCCATCAGGATGCAAAGATAGAAAACTCCTAACACTTTGCATAGCAGAAGGGGAGGGGTAGGGCCGTAATTAGATGTTGCTCGGTCCTCCAGCGGTATTCTCTATGATGGAGTGGTGGTGGTAGTGGCAGTGGCGGCTCCTACTCATATGCCTGGCAGAAGAGCTCCATCTTACAGGCCCTGCGGAACTGCAAAAGGTCCCGCAGGGCCCTGATCTCCTGCGGGAGCTCATTCCACCAGATAGGAGCCGCCACCGAGAAGGACCTAGCTAGAAAGAAACTGTTCACAATCCTGGAAAAGAAGGACAGTACCTATCTGGTGAAATGGAGTGAAGAGTATGTGGTATGTGTAACTTCTGTACATTCAGTTCCGGGTGTCACTTTAACAGACTTCCATTTGGCATCAAGTCTAAGTAATGTGTTGCCGAAGAAAAATCATGTTTTGATTAATATCACCGTGTATACAAAAAGGGCACATGATATCATCTTGAAACAAGACTTAGAGCTTGGTAGATAAGTGTGAAGTTCAATCAGAATCAGATATGTCTCCTTGTTGACAGCATTTTTAAATTTAAAGTTTATTGCCAATTTTTATACAATGTAAAAGCACTTGTCGAGGTGACCGTCGCATGGATCACTGTAGCTAGGTCATTGTGGTTGAGAAAAGGAACCAACTGCCATACCAGCCGAAGATGATAAAAGGCCGATCTGGCAATGGCTGACACCTGGGCCTCCATCGTTAAGGTGGGGTCCAAGAGCACTCCCAAGCTCCTAACCTCCGAAGCTGGCACCAGAGGTGCCCTATCGAAGATCGGGAGTGGGAGCCCCATCCCCAGTCCAGTCCGACTCAAGCACAGGACCTCCGTCTTCGCTGGGTTTAATTTCAGCCTGCTCAGTCTGAGCCACCCAGCCACAGCCTGTAACGCCCGGTGCAGATCTTCTGGGTCAGAGTCCGACTGGCCGCCCAACATCAAATAAAGCTGGGTGTCATCTGCGTATTGATGACACCCCAGCCCATACCTCTGGGCAATCTGGGCGAGGGGGCACATATATATATGTAAACAGCATCGGGGAAAGCACCGCTCCCTGAGGCACCCCACATTCCAGCAGGCACCTCTGGGACTGCTGTTCCCCTAGCACAACCCTCTGTCCCCGACCTTGGAGAAACGAGGCAAGCCATTGAAGGGCAAGCCCCTGAATCCCCGCGTCGGCAAGGCAGTGTGACAGCAAGTGATGGTCGACCGTATCAAATGCGGCCAACAGATCTAACAGCAACAGCGCCGCCACACTGCCTCCAGCTGTGTTGCCACCGCCCTCTCAATCAATTTGCCCAAATAGGGCAAATTAGACACCGGTCGGTAGCTGGCCAATTCCGCCGGGTCCAGCGTTGGCTTTTTCAAGAGAGGGCGGACCATCGCTTCCTTAAGTGCCTCGGGGAACTGCCCCTCTGACAGGGACTTGTTGATGATCTCCCTCAAGGCACCTCGAAACCCCTCGCAGCCCGCTTTAATGAGCCAGGAGGGGCACGGATCCAGGCTGCAAGTGGTTGGGCGCACAGCTGCGAGCACCCCATCGACTTCCTCCAAGCTGAGTCGGTCAAAGCTTTCCAAACCTGGCGAAGCCGCGCAAGGGGCCTCAAGTTCGCTTACCGTCTCAACTGTTGCGGGGAGGTCGCGGCGGAGCGCCAAGACTTTATCCACAAAATAGCTCGCAAAAGCCTCACAGCCAATATCCAATTCCCTGCTATTTTGTCTGCCCTGTGGCAGAACCGTCAAAGACCGAATTGTTCTAAATAATTGGGCCGGGCAAGAGCTTGAAGAATTCCCTCTTCGCAGCCTTGACTGCCATCTCATAGGATCTCATAAACGTCCTGTAAGATGCTCTTGTAGCTTCGTCACGGGCTCGGCGCCACCGTCTCTCTACTGTCTTAGCTCTTGCTTCATCAGCCGCAACCCCTGGGTATACCAGGGGACCAGCTTAGAGCGAGGGCGCCGAGGGCGCCAGGGAGCGATCACATCAATGGCCATGGAAAGTCGATGCGTAGGGGCCGATACACATTGGGAGAGTCCCAGCGATTCCATGGATGTCACTAGGTCTGTAGACCGGCTAGAGGTCGTATCCTCGGCATGGACGTTGAAGTCACTCAAGACTAAAAGCCTGGGGTGCTCCAGCACCCAGCCTGATATGGCCTCCAGCAGGGACGGCAGACTACTGGCTGGTGCGTTAGGCGGTCGGTACACCAGCCAGATTACCAAACTCTCCTCGGCCTCCAGCACCAGACCAACACACTGTAAGCCCTCAATCTCCAGCATAGGGAGCGCCCTGAAGGAGTAAGCCTGGGGAGGTTGCGGCGGAGCGACAAGACTTTATCTGCGAAATAGCTCGCAAAAGCCTCACAGCCAATATCCAATTCCCTGCTATTTTGTCTGCCCTGTGGCAGAACCGTCAAAGACCGAATTGTTCTAAATAATTGGGCCGGGCAAGAGCTTGAAGAATTCCCTCTTCGCAGCCTTGACTGCCATCTCATAGGATCTCATAAACGTCCTGTAAGATGCTCTTGTAGCTTCGTCACGGGCTCGGCGCCACCGTCTCTCTACTGTCTTAGCTCTTGCTTCATCAGCCGCAACCCCTGGGTATACCAGGGGACCAGCTTAGAGCGAGGGCTCAGAGGGCCCCAGGGAGCAATCACATCAATGGCTGTGGAAAGTCGACTATGCCATTCATCCATGAGTTCATCCAACGAACCACCAGGGAGCATTGCTGCATCGGCCGGTCTACACCGTAGCTCCAAACCGCCGGCAACAAGCTGGAAAAAATCATCCTGATGCTGTTACTATTAACATTCACCCAGACAGGAGCAGGTGGATCTGCCACACCCCCCCCCCATGTAAATATGCTGATTTGGTTATGCAGAAGTGAAAAGTGCTCCTCCCTGCAGAAGAGGTGTGTGTTTGAACTACTGACCATAAACTTGTGATAGATGTTTTGTTTGGGGATATGCCACGTTTGGGGATATGCAAGGAGGGGGGTGTAGTATATGGAAGCTGTCTCTTTAAGGAACAGGCTTAGGTCCTAAGTCGAACCCTCTCTTCACATGAATGGATGTGTCTTCTGGAATATACTAGTTAGAACTGGGTTGTTTGTAGTTAGGACTCCAGCTGTTGTCAAATCTATGTTGTTCCCCAACTTTCTGTTTTGCATATAAAAGAAGAAGACACCTTGCCTGCTGCATCTCTCTGACCTTAGGGAAAACCACTTTCCACAGTAAGTACACTTTACAGAGGAGACAAACACCACACTCTCACTACCCAGGAAACCAAAGCCATACAGCGAAGTAACATCATAATCAAATCTGAACATTCCTGATGGTTAGAGAACGTTGAACATTGTCGCAGTCAGATTATTTTAATTAATCTAAAAACTTTACTATAGTTACAGTAAAGAATGGACATGATTAGGGTTGCCTCTTCCTTATTATCTGAATGAAAATTATTGTGGTGTCTTTAATTTGTAGCATGGTTTTACATTGTTAATCTATGTCAAGACATACACTTTCTTAATCCATTGGTTCAGGCTTAATGTGAAAACTATAGTCTACTGCTCAAACCAGACAAACTCTTCCAAAACTTTTGACAGGGGTCCCCATGAAGTTCTGATGAATAAACTAAAGGACTGTGGGCTGGATTCTAGGATAATGAGGTGGATAGGGAACTGGTTGGAGAACCACACTCAAAGAGTAGTTGTCAATGGCACCTGGTATTTTTGGCCACTGTGTGACAGAGTGTTGGACTGGATGGGCCTTTGGCCTGATCCAACATTGGCGTCTCTTATGTTCTTATTTCATCTGAATGGAGGGAGGTGTTCAGTGGGATTAGTTCTGGGCCCGGCACTTTTCAATATTTTTATAAGTGATCTGGATGAGGGTGTAGAAGGGCTACTCATTAAATCTGCAGATGACACCAAATTGGGAGGAGCAGCAAGCACACCAGAAGATAGAGACAGAATTCAGTGAGATCTGAACACACTGGAAAAGTGGGCAGATGTGAACAAGATTCAATTTAACAAGAATAAGTGCCGAGCTCTACATCTGGGTAACAAAACTGCAAAACATGCATACTGGATGGGGAATACACTTCTGGATAGCAGTGTGTGTGAACAAGTTCTTGGGGTACAGGTGGACCGTAAGTTAAATATGAGCAGGCAGTGTGATGCAGCGACAAAAAAGGCTAATGCAATCTTGGGGTGTATCAACAGAGGCATAATATCCAAATCAAAATGTCATAGTCCCCCTCTACATGGCATTGGTCAAGACCACACCTGGAATATTGTGTGCAGTTCTGGGGGCCTCACTTCAAAAAGGATGTGGACAGAATGGAGCGCATGCAGAGAAGAGCGACAAGGATGATTGGGGGCCTGGAGACCAAGCCCTATGAGGAAAGGCTGAGAGACTTGGGAATGTTTAGTCTAGTCTGGAGAAGAGGAGGTTGAGGGGGGGGACATAGTTGCTCTCTTTAAGTATTTGAAGGGCTGTCACTTAGAGGAAGGCAGGGAGGGGTTCCTGTTGGCAAGAGAGGATAGGGCTTTCAATAATGGGTTTAAATGAAGGGTGGAAAGGTACTGGCTGAATACTAGGAAAAACTTTTTTACAGGATGAGTGGTTCAGCATCTTCTTGGTCTCAAAGGTGAAGAGAAGAAGAAGAAGAAGAGATTGGATTTATACCATGCCCTTCACTCGGAGTCTCAGAGCGGCTTACAAACTCTTACCATCCCCTCCCCACAACAGACACCCTATGAAGTAGGTGAGGCTGAGAGAGCTCTTTCAAGAACAGCTCTGACAGAACTTTGGCTTGCCCAAGATCATCCAGCAGCTGCAAGTGGAGGAGTGGGGAATCAAACCTGGTTCTCCCAGATTAGAGTCTGTGCACAACCACTACACCCTCCCTCTCACTTTAAGCAGCAGCTGGACAAACACTTGTCAGGGATGCTCTAGGCTGATCCTGCACAGAACAGGGGGTTGGACTAGATGGCCTGTATGGCCCCTTCCAACTCTGTGATTCTATGATTCTGTGATTCTAAGATAGATTCAGGTGGGTAGCCATGTTGGTCTGAAACAGTGGAACAAAGTTGAGTCCAGTGGCACCTTTAAGACCAGCAAAGTTTATTGAACATACAAAATACCTTGAATAAAACTTTGTTGGTCTTAAAGGTTCCACTGAACTCAAACTTAGTTCAGATAAACTCTTGCCACTCTTTTTCAAAAGTCTTGTTTCTACTTATAGGTATTAATGTGAAGCAACCCCCCCTTTCTTTTATGCAAATATCTGCCACAAAATGCAGTATATCTTGAAAAAGACTGGATGCTCTTAATTTTCTAAGCAGTCTACAGCATCCTCTTCATAATTCCTCATCAGCTGCTTTCCACGCAGGAAATAGTTAAGTAACAACGTTATGCAGCTGCTTTTGTGTATTCAGTTTTTCTGCATTGCTGTTCATTGATGGAGTTGTCCAATTCTTTAATACTTGAATGGCACTACTCGCTCTCTGTAATTGGAACACATGGCCCTGGCACAGCCCTTTGCTTTAAATCCTGCTATTATATTATATTGCACCTGATATGACCTATTGTTTTCTGTACTGGGAGGAGCTGCTCAGCTGGGCTTTAATGACCATCAGTCATCTCTTTTCTCACAATGGCTGCTCATTTCTTGGGTTTCCAGTTCCCTTTGATTACCATGTTTGAGGATGTGTCATCTAATCAGAAAAAAATAGAGGAAATTAGGGGGAGAACATAATAGGAGTTGACAGAGGGCTCTACAAACAGATGGAAATGAATGCACTGAAATTTTCAGATGCTCAGTTAACAAGAAACCATACTGGAAAAGTTTTTTTTCTACAAATAGTGAGCCAATCCTGAAGAATCAAATGATTATCTGAAGCAGTCTAATCTACAAAGATGCCAGAACGGTTCCTTCCAGTGACACAAGTGCTACTGGAAATGCTCGGAGTACACACAAATACTGGTTTCACAAGTACATCCCAGACCTCTGTGTCAATGGATCTTTTGTCTTGAAACAACTGCAAGCTTGGGCATTCAGCCGGTGCTACGCCAATTGCACTGTCTACCAATTGAGTACCACATCCATTTCAAGGTGTTGGCATGGACCTTTAAAGCCCTCTGTGGCCCACGACCAACATATCTGAGGAACTGCCTCTCCCCATATGTGCCCCGGAGAGCCTTAAGCTGGGCGGACCAGCATTTGCTGGTTGTCCCTGGCCCAAAGGGCATCCACTTAGCCTCGGCCCGGGGCCAGGGATTTTTCTGCCCTAACCCCGTCCTGGTGAAATGCACTCCCATTTGAGATCAGAGCCCTGCCGGGCTTACTACAGTTCCACAGGGCCTGTAAAATGGAGCTGTTCTGCCAGGCCTTTGGGTGAGGTGGCAGGCGCCCAACTATTTGGCCTCCCTTGCTGAAGTGCCATATTTATATGGCCCAGGCTAAGAAGATCTACAGTTTCTGGGCTACAGCTGAGCTGTTCTAGTCATTTGAGACCATTTATAGTGCTAAAAGGTAAAAGTAAAGGTTTCCCTTGCTCAAAAGTCAGTCGAATCCAACTCTAGGGATGCGGTGCTCATCTCTGTTTCCAAACCAAAGAGCCAGCGCTGTCCAAAGACTTTTCCGTGGTCATGTGACCGGCGTCTGCCAAGGTGCACGGAACGCTGTTACCTGCCCACCGAAGTGGTACCTATTTATCTACTTGCAATTTCTTGCTTTCAAACTGCTCGGTTGGCAGGAGCTGGGGCCAGAGACGGGAGCTCACTTCATCACGCGGCACACGGTTCTCGAACTGCTGAACTACCGACTTTCTGGTCTGCAGTTCAGCATCTTAACCACTGAGCCACCACAGCCCCTATTTATAGTACTACCTGTTTTAAATTATTGTGCTTTTGTTTAATTGTTTTAACTAATTAATTATTATGATTGTTTTAATGACTGTAAAATTGTTGTTGTGATACACCCTGAGCCCACTTGGGAGGAGGGCAGAATAGAAGTCAAATAAATAAATAAATACCCCAGGGAAAGACTTGGAATTTTTATTGAACATACAATATTAGACAGACAGAAAAGCACTGTGCTCTGGGATTGGAGGAATATCCGAATCTGTAAAGGTGAAAATAGGAAGAATAGAAAATGTCCCAAAACAGTCATAAATAAGGAGAGGGGAGTGATGGGTACCAGGTTTTGTAATGGTAAGGTAGGGCAGATCTGGGCAGGATGACTGAATTACCTGAGCAGCGAACCTGATTATTGTCTGTTGACAAAGGCCAGGGGATGGCTGATGGTTCTGTCCCCTATTTATGATTAGGTCTGTTAAGAAGTCTGCATTGTAAAGCAGATTATTGGATTTTCTAGCTGATTATTTGTCAAACTTCAATAGTTAAACATGGTTGGAATTTTGATGAGCCCTCAGGAAGCTGAAGAATAGAGTCACTCTCTTTAGTGTCCAAACCCACAGAGGAACCTAGCCTGCAATCTCCAGCAGCATAAAGTGTGAGAAGTCATGGAGGGACTCAAAAGCATGGCTCCTAACCCAGGTCATCTTTTGGGGTAATAGGCATGACATTACCATGAAGGTTAAAGGAGAGAGGGATGTTCTCTTCACTTGCCTGTGCTGGCTGGGCTTCTAGTTTGGGCCTGGGATGCTGTAGGTAGAGGAAAATGGAGACAAAAGTCAACTTCCTAGGGAAACAGAAGCTGCACTTGGACAAATAAATTAATGTCAAGTGGACATTTATTTATTTATTTATTTGCTATTTCATCTTTGTCCCCATTCTGGGAGTCAAGACAACCATTAAGCCCAAATATGCACAGACTGTCTCACTGGACTTTTATGTATGCCTTATTCTTCTTCCCCCTCTCTGCTCACATGAATACAGTGAGCAGATGTTTTTTAAAAACAATTCTGGTTATCCAAGATATAAAAAATACAGGCACACACTTTAACCAGAGTTAGTTTTCCAGGTTTAGAATCCCATCTTTTGGGGGAGGAAAGGGACACTGTATAAGATGCTTTTTGGAACAAGCAGGACCAGTACAAAGGACCTGAGAAGGAACCAGGCGGCTGGTGCTTAAAATCAAAAAGGTGGCAGAGCAGTTTTTAAACTAAACCCTGGGGGAAAGCCAACAGGAGACGATGTATCTGGTTTGGGACGGCTCATTTCTAAGAGATGAAGGGGTAGCTGTTACTGTCCTAGAGGGAAATGGATCAGGACTGGCCACTGAGAGGGTGACAACCAATACTGACTGCCTGACAAAGTACAGAGGCTGCTGGAGGAAGATCGCAGGCCTAACATGTCTGGGGAATTATAGATGTTTATAAGCAAATGCCAGAAGTGTCCGAAGTAAAATGGGGGAGCTGGAGTGTTTAGTGTCAAAGAAGAACATAGACATTGTGGGCATTTCAGAAACTTGGTGGGGTGAGGATAATCAGTGGGAGACAGTGATTCCTGGATATAAATTATATCAGAAGGATAAGAAGGGAAGGGTCAGAGGTGGAGTGGCTCTGTATGTCAGAGAGGATATACAGTCCACTACAATTAAGATCTAAGAGAAATAGATTTGCTTACAGAAACACTATGGGTGGAAATAGTGGGCCCAAAAGGAAGCTTTGCTCTGGGAGTTTGTTATTGCCCATCAGATCAAAGATTAAAGGATGATTTAAAAACAGGAAAATAATTAAGGAAAGCAGCTAGATGAAATAACGGTGTCATAATAAGTGATTTAGCTACCCACACCTTCATTGGGTCAATAGGTGTTCAAGTCAGGAGAAAGAGATTGGGTTTCCGGGTACTGTCAATGACTGTGCCATGCAGCAGAGGGTCACAGAACCTACCGGGGGAGAGGTGATCCTGGACTTGGTCCTAAATAATGCTGAAGACCTGGTGAGTGATGTAAACATGATAACACCCATTGGGAACAGTGACCATAATGCTATTAAGTTTAGCATTTGTGTAAATAGGGAGTTGCCCAAAAAGACCAACACAACCACATTTAACTTTAGAAGGGGTAACGTCTCTCAAATGAGGGGGCTTGTGAAGAAGAAACTAAAAAGAAAGGTAAGGAGAGTCAAATCACTTCAGGATGCTTGGAGACTATAAAACTACAATACTGGAAGCTCAGATAAAGTGTATACTGCAGGTTAGGAAAGGTACAGATAGGTATAAAAAGGCATGCATGGTTAATGAATAAAATCCGGAAGCTACAGCTAGTGCAAAATGCTGTGGCCAGTAGCCTGTGCTGAAAGCATTGCGCTGGCTGCTGGTAGCATACCAAATTTGCTTTAAGGTGCTGGTTCTTACCTTTAAAGCCCATTATGGTAAGGGGCCTACATACCTGAGGGACTGCCTTTCCCCACACATTCTCCAGAGAGCACTGCGATCAGGGTCCCAAAATTGACTGGTCCTCCCAGGTCTTAAGGAGGCCAGGCTGGCTATAACCAGGGCCAGGGCTTTCTCAGTGGCAGCTCCATTCTGGTGGAACAATCTCCCAGAAGAGATCAGGGCCCTGCAGGACCTTTGCAGTTCCTCAGAGCCTGTAAGATGGAACTCTTCCACCAGGCTTTCAATATGGGAGCCGCCCCCAACAGTTGAAGGAGAGAGAGAGAGAAAGAATTACTAAAGAATGATAGGGAAATCAAAGAGAAGCTGAAAGCATTTTTTGCCTCTGTCTTCACTGTGGAAGATGGCAGGTGCTTGCCCAACTCCAGAACTGCTGAGTCATGAGGTGAAGAGAGAGGGGGTCCTGCGACTGATGGACAGATTAAAAAATGACAGATCACCAGGCACACATCCAGATGGCATACATCCAAGAATTCTGAAAGAACTCAAATGTGAACTTGTGGATCTCCTAACAAAAATATGCAATCTATCACTAAAATCTGCCTCCATTCCCAATTACTGGAAGGTAGCTAATGTAACCCCCATCTTTAAAAAAAAGGTTCCAGAGGAGATCCAGGAAATTACAGGTTGGTCAATCTAACATCAATACCAGGTAAATTTATGACAACCGGCTCCAAAGCTACAAATGATTTGTCCTAAGGGCTTTACATAGAGATTGAAAAGCATGGGGGATAGAATTGTGCCCTGTGGGACTCTAACGTTTAGGACCTACACTGATGATAACTGGTTTCCTATAGCAACCCTTTGAGTCTGATCCATGAGAAATTATTTGAACCAGGGCATCCTTCTGCCTCCAAGTGCCAAGGTGATATGATCTGTTGGAAATATGTGAGTTGCAAGGTCTAAGATTCAGTGATTATAGGTTTAATCAGTTGTTTACCTTGTGGGTTATTGTTTAGCCTGACCCGGAAGGAAACCTGGCACAGAGCCAATGGAAAGATAGCCCAGGAAAACTGAAGCCTGTTTAGTAACATTTATTGGTTAATATAATTAGGTGATTTCCTTCTAGGAGTCAAGAAGAAGAAGAATCTCCATTGTTGTGTGATCATGTGGTCTCTCTGTTTGTAGCTGTGAAGATGTAGTTCTAGGTATCTCTTTTATTTTGTAGGTTTCCTGTGTACCCTTTTCTCTTAGAAATAAAGATTTTTACTCAGAAAGAAATGCCTCCTCTCCAGTGAAGCAAAGATCCATTGCAAACACTGAATATCTAAATATTTTGCCCATTTTCCCAACATGATCTACTGTATCGAAGGCTGCAGATAAGTCCAATAAGAGCAACAAAGAGGCATGGCCTTTGTCTACACTCAGATAGAGGTCATCAACTAAAACTAGCAGAGCTGTCTCTGTCCAGTAGCTCGGCCTGAAGTCAGACTGAAAAGGGTCTAGAGCAAATGAGTTATCAAAGAAGACCTGGAGTTGGTCTGCAACTGCTCTCTCAATCACTTTGTCCAGAAAGGGCAGGTTAGAGACTGGGAGAAAATTGGCCACATTATTTTTGGTATGGATTCTTCTTATGTAGCAGACAATTGCCTGTCTGAGGGAAGATGAGGGCACTAACACAGGGCTGAGGGAAGATTCCCTGTGTTAGTGACTGATTTATAATAGATACTAATGGTTTGTTGATGTGGTCCTTACATGATTTTATCAGCCAAGATGGGCAAGGATCCAGAGTACAAGTAGTGGCTTTTCATCAATCCCAGGATCTTGTTGACATTGCCTGATAGTTCATTATGTGAGTCCAAAATTTGGGACCTGGTACCAAGCTTCTTCCACTATTAAATTCAAAGATAAATGTATAGCTTCCACAGTGGTGGAGAACTTATTCAAGTATGTGTGATATCTGTTGAAGGACAAGGAATGAAATGAGAATGGGAAGGATGAAGAGTTTGGGCTTCATTGCCTCATCTCCTGTCTCTCCCCCATGACAATTCTTCCTTGTAAGCCTGCCTTTGTAGCCTAGCCATGGTCACTGCCAGCACCCAGCAAGGCTGGATATCTGCTGGACTGACCACAAAGAAGTTTAAAACATTGACTTAGCCGAACCCTGGACATGGTCATTCCCTAATTGAGCTTTCAGAAGAGACGAGGTTCAAGAAGTTGCTCGGCCGAATGGAAGTGGCTGCTCTCTGAAGGGGTAGAGGAAAGGCCTCTTCCCCCTTTTTTGTGAGTTACCCTCATCCATCCTGAGGCCTCCCTTATAGCAGAGGCTTAATACAAAGGTAGGGAGTGCTGTCCATCGGTCTCACAATACAAGAACTCATGGGCACTCAATGAAATTGCTGAGCAGTTGGGTTAGAATGGATAAAAGGGAGTCCTTCTTTACCCATAGAGTGATTAACACATGGAATTCACTGCCACAGGAGGTAGTGGCGGCTACAAGCATGGGCGGCTTCAAGAGGGAATTGGATAAACATATGGAGCAGAGGCCCATTAGTGGCTATTAGCCACAAGGTATAGATAGGAATTCTTGTTCTGGGGCCAGATGCTCTGTATTCTTGGTGCTTTGGGGGGGGGGGGCAACAGTGGAAGGTCTTCTAGTGTCCTGGCCCCACTGGTGGACCTCCTGATGGCAACTGGTATTTTTGGCCACTGTGTGACAGAGTGTTGGACTGGATGGGCCATTGGCCTGATCCAACATTGGCTTCTCTTATGTTCTTATGTTCTTAAGAAGTATCTTGTCCAGAGCTCATAAAACAATGGGATAAAGCAAGTATCTTGTCCTGAGCTCATAAAAACTGGAACCTGGGCTTTATGTCTTCCCTCTGAGGTTGCCAAATGCAGAAATGTGAAATGTCCAAGGTAAGAAAGGATGATGCAGCTGCTTCATTGCTGTCCTGTTTTCCCACTGGAGGAATGGAGGCACAGAGCCTGCATCTTTTCTCAATGCTTCAGAACATTGAAAGGTATAGTGCTAAAAATTGAGCCACCCATGCTCCCTTCCTGCTCCATGCCTCCTTGACCTTTGACCCCAGACTTCCAAACTGATTGACAACCTGGACCTGTAAAGGCAAACACTGTGATTAATGTCAATATCTTCACCACACAGTGTTTCAACTCAGAAGAGGTTGGGGGTTGGGGTTATACACCTCAGCTGTCCTTAGCATAAAGCTGGAATCTATTCTTTGCCTCTAAAAGATCAATTGCCCAATTTCACCATGCATTTCAGTCTTCCAGTGGCAGCAACATGTTCCTTCTTCAGCAATGCTATTTTACAGCTTTGGAGAAACAGCACGACCTCCTTGGCTTTTCCCAGAGTATGTCTCTGTTGGGGGGGGGGGAGGCTGGGCTGTGTGTTGTGACATTATCCCATCGTTTGCATTATCTTCAGTTCCCAAGTTCAGCGTTGCTATAATGCTGTGCCACCTTTGAGTATAATTGTGTGCTTTTCTCAGTGTGCAGTTACATTAATAACCTTCTGTTTTGATAGATTTGCAAGGAAAACTCGAGCTCAGTAATAGTCTCGATAAGCCCAATTCTATCCTCACTCTCCTGGGTTCAGCTCCCATGGGAGAAAGCGATGACTGCCAGTCACTGTTGTTGTTTCTACTGCATCTCCCCTGTTTTAAGACAATGCCTTTTCTATAGGGTTCTAACTAAACCCATATTGCATGATACACCGATACTGAGGATGTCAATCATTTGGCACCGTAGATACGCAAGCAATACTGAATGCCAAAATACAACATCAAATTTTGCCTGGGTTCTTCTTCTGGTTTGCGGTTTTTTTAAAAAGGAAACCATCCCCTACACTTTTCCTCATTGTGTAGCAAACAATATCTAAGGGAAAAGACAGCAAATTATAGCATAAATGGCAATTCAAAGCAAGAAAGAAAATAAGAAAAAAATCAGCTTCTGAGGCATCACACAATCCACCATGAGTCCAAGTGAGAAAGGTGGACTATAAATAATGCAAATAAAATAAATAAAATAATGTATCCATTTTACAATGTTTTAAAATAAATTATTCGGGAAAGTAGATTTCCCCAAGGAAAAAAAGACAGACATTAAAAAGCAAACAAACCCAAGGAATACTATTGTTTTGAGATTCACTTCCACATAATTTATTGATGGTCACTTTAACTGGATTTAAAAGTTGGTTAGACAGATTGATGTTCATCCTGATGCCCTAATGTTGAAATGGAAGCCAAAGGAAGAAACTTTCTGAATATCAGTGCTGGGAAGAAACAAGTGGAGCGTAAATAGCCAAGACCATCGTCTGCATTCATCTGTTCCTACTCCACTCACTGCTGCCCCCATACCACCTGCTGCATAGGTATTTTGCCTCCCCCCACACACACAACTGAATTCTCTTCCCCACTGTTTCCCTTTC
>NW_015170914.1:430549-436828 GCF_001447785.1 Gekko japonicus | reverse complement strand
AGGGCTACAAGAGCTATAGCTGAATCAAAGGGCTACGGGGGAGGGGGTGACATGCAGCAGTGAGCTGTCCTGCACCATTTTGAAATCAGAGCATAGCTCTGCCCTGTCTGCATAGTGGCTATGGGTGGCATCAAGATGGATGTTCCACCCACAGCCGCTCTGCAATTTCTCATTTAAACCGGAGAAAATGAAGCTTTTGTTTTATCTGGATTAAATGGGAGAGAAATGCTAGCAGCCCTGTAGCCAGAATTTTTTTTGTTAGGTGAGCACATACCAGGAGCAGGGAGGAACACCAAAAATAAATCTGATGTGCCTACATAACCCAGAAGTGACGTAGGCATGGTGGTGCTGTGGGAACTCTCTCTCTCTCTCTCTCTCTCTCTCTCTCTCTCTCTCTCTCTCTCTCTCTCTCGTTAAAATTCCAAAGTGAAATTATCAACATCTGAGCTCTGCCTCATGAAAATAAATTTTGGTGCTACTACTGGGTTCCTGTTTTATCCTGCTACTACAGATTAACATGGAGACCCATTTGGAATTATTTGTGTCTTCTGTGACAGGTATCCTCCACCCACGAGCATCTTCCCACATGGCCTGTAAGCCTCCACTTCTCCTCTTCAAATCTGCCTCTCCAGCCCCACAGCCCCAAGTCCTGAGAAACCACCCCCTCCTTCCTCCACACACCATATACTACTTTATCTCCTGCGAGATCAGACCAGCTCAGCAGCTAACCTTCCGCTTTTTTTAGCTGACCTCACGGAGACAGGGATTTCCCCCCAACATGTGAAAAGGGATCTTTCAACATAACTGTCCCTCCCACCAAAGCCTGGTTTTCCCACCCAACAATATTAGACCTCTCCTCAATATCCTCCCACCAGCCCATCTCCTCCCAGTTTCTCGGTTTTCCAGCAGCAGCCACAGCAAAGAATCATCTTCCACGCCTCCCCCTCCCCCCAGCTCGGCCCAAGAATGGAGAGAGAGACCAGCACTGACTGGTGGAGGAGCCACTGGGCACCAAGAAGTGGAATGCAAACACCCTCTTCCAGCACATAATTCCCTCACTACGACCCATCCTCACAGTGGCGCAAAAAGAGCAAACTCCAGAGGCAACCTTGCCACTTTGCTTGTTTTGTGCCAGGATGCAACATGTCCAATTACAGAGCAAGAGGCACATTTCATTTGCATAGATCTGCCCACACACAAACTCTTTCCACCTTGCCCCCACAGCTTATCTAAGGAGTTGCTGGGCATAGCTTTTGCCCAACCTCGGACTTGGCCTGTGCAAAAAAGGAAGCATGTGACGGGATTATTGTATTAAATGAGACATGCTTTTGAACTCTATGGTGTATCCTCCAATGATCTGAAGTGAGAAAAGCGATGCTAATCTTGCCAAGTATATACATAGGACCAGACTGCACCAGCAGCAATAATAAAGAAAAGGTACCTCTGGTAGGTGGGTGCTGGTCATCTTCAGGAGGAAGATGAAACCAAGGGACCGCTGCCCACAGCGGAGGGGGGGTGTCTGGCATCCTCCCCAAGATAGTAGGGCACACCCATGAGGGGACATTGCCCTTGTGAGCTCCCCCCCCCCCCACAGTGCTAATAACTTTTTTGCCTCTATGGAGAGTCCCGGGAACAGATTAGGGAAAGGAGGCTCTGAGACCCATGGTGATACCCTGCTAGGGCTGGGCTCCAGTGGGCAGGTAGGATGGGTTTTGTGCCCAGGGATGATGGCCTGTGGTATGCAGGGGGTGGAGGACCCCTTCCCCCCATGATGAGCATCCTTTGCACCCACTTTCACCCTCATGGCACACAATCAGGAGGGGTGGGAAAGTATAAATGTGGGTCCTCAGCTGAGGCACCCAGTAGCTAAGCCCCTCTGCTCAGCATGATCAGAGAGATGGTATGGCTCGGAGCCCTGAGTTGATCTAACACCCAAACTCCACCAGGGGAGAGGTGTTCGCAATCAGGAGGGGTGGGAGGGTGTAAAATGTGGGTCCTCAGCTGAGGCACCCAGTAGCTAAGCCCCTCTGCTCAGCATAAGCAGAGAGATGGGGTAGCTCAGAGCCCCGAAGGGAGAGGTGTTCACAATCAGGAATAAATGAATGTGCTCTGCTTTTAACAAGTTCTCTGTCTCTCTGTCTAAATGCCAACATTCAACATAGAAGAGGGTCTGGAAGTGAGCTGAGGGCAGTGTTCCCTCTAAGCTGAGTTAATGTGAGCTAGCTCACAGTTTTTAACCTCCGACTCACACATTTTTGTCTTAGCTCATAACGAATGGCCCCAGAGGAAGCTCATTTATGCAGTAGCCAAATCACCTGCTCACAACTTTAATGCCAGTAGCTCACAAAGTAGAATTTTTGCTCACAAGACTCCACAGCTTAGAGGGAGCATTGGCTGAGGGTATATATAGAATTTTGATCCCATAGAGCAGAATGGGAATTCTTATTGGCAGCCAGCAGTGCCTGTTAAGCTTTGGAGGGCCCCTATTGGTGTTTCCAAGGCCAGAGAATTCTGCCACCCTACTGCTTTGAAGTCTGGTAAACATTTTGATTGAGCAGAGACAGGAACCACTTGAAAGTTTGTGCCAGTTAATCTGTCACAAATTTCAGTTCGCAAACCATGGACTGGCCAAAATTCATCACAAACTTTAGTTCATGAATCAGTTCGTGCTAATCCCTAAGCATTAAAAATTTTCAGCTCATATACTTCTGCTTAGCTGCACTATACGCTGGTCTTCCAGTAAGCTACAGACACCTCCTTGTAATAGAAACATGATTCACCTTACATAAGAAAGTAATTTTGGCTTCCTTTGTCAAATTCACATTCATCATGTGCTTCTAAAGAAAAACTAGGTGGTTCTCCCCCCCCTTTTTTTTTCTTTTTAGAAGAACCATTTCTTAGCAACCAGATTTGCAGGAAGGGGGAAAATAGAACTTTAGGTTCCTTCTTGCTAATATTTTTTTTTCTTCAGTAAACATTGCCTGCAGCAAAATGTCACCTCTCCCTAACAAACAATCAAACCAGATGCACCCAAACTTCACAAACAGACTGTCTGACAAGTGTGCCCTAGTGATTCATGCTACAAATTTGGTACCCATGCAGCCAGACAAGCTGTCTCTATAGTCATCTGCTCCTGTTCAGCACATGAATTCTCTTCACAGGCTATCTCAGCTCTAGCTATTCCAGTCCTTGGGATAACCACTGTCTTTTCTGTTCCTGCATCCCCTCCATCACCTAGAACACTCGCACATCCTGTTGAACTTGCTCCACTGATATCTAGAAGCATAGGACATGACATATAATATGATCAAAACCTGAAGATTCAGCTAGGTGCCTCACAAAATGCCAGGAAGCTAAATACTGGTTTAGGACACATCACTTGGGTCTGGGTCTTTGAGGTCCTGGTCACCAGCATGGTGCTGTGGGTTAGAATGTTAAACTAGCATCTGGAAGACCCAAGTTCAGATCTCCACACTGCTCTGGAAACTCATTGGGTGAGCTTAGTCCAGTCACGCTCTCTCAGTCTCACCTATTTCAAAGTTTTGCTGTGAGGATAAAATGGAAGAGGAGAGAATGATGCCATAAGCTGCTTTAGGTCCCTGCTGGTGAGAAAAAAATGGGTTCCAAGTATCTAAATAAATAATTGACCTGGGATGATGTATGACCTGATTTTTGTTTCTTTTTTATACCCAAGGATAGCAACGAGGTACAAACCCTGGATCTGCTCAATTCTAGTTTTGTGTCATGAACATAAAGCCCATATTTTATAAACGGACCTTTTGGGTGTAGTAGAGTAAGTTTCTAGACACTCTCAATGACTGTGCTATAGAGCAGATGGTCACAAAGCCTACCAGGGGATAGATGATCCTGGATTTGGTCCTAAGTAACATTCAAGATCTGGTGAGAGATGTAAGAGTGATTGTACCGCTTTGGGAACAGTGACCATAATGTTATTGAGTTTAACATTTGTATAAATAGGGAGTTGCCCAAAAAGACCACTTTTAACTTTAAAAGGGGTAACTTTTCAGAAATGAGGGGACACGTGAAGAGGAAATTGAAAGGAAAAGTATAAAGAGTCAAAACCATCGGGGAAGCTTGGAGGTTATTTAAAACTACAACCCTATAAACTCAGATAAAATATATACCACAGATTAGGAAAGGCACAAATAGATAAATATGTAATCTTTCCTTTAAATCTGCCCCCATTCCTGAGGACTGGAAGGTAGCTAATGTCACTCCCATCTTTTAAAAAGGGTTCAGAGGATATCCAGGAAATTACAGGCTAGTCAGTCTGATCTCAATACCGGGTAAATTGGTGGAAACCATTATTAAGGAGAGAATAGGCACACTGATGAACAAACACTATTGAGGAAGACTCAGCATGGATTCTGTAAGGGAAAATCTTGTCTCACTAACCTGTTAGTGTTCTTTGAGGGGGTGAACAAACATGTGGACAAGGGGGACCCAATAGATATTGTTTACCTTGACTGCCAGAAAGCTTTTGATAAAGTTCCTCATCAAAGGCTCCTAAGTAAGCCTAAGTAAGTAAGTCATGGGATAAAAGGACAAGTCCTCTTGTGGATCAAAAACTGGCTAATTAATAGGAAACAGAGAGTGAGTATAAATGGATAATTTTCCCAGTGGAGGGGGATAAGCAGTGGGGTACCCCAGAGATCAGTACTGGGTCCGATGCTTTTTAACTTGTTCATTAATGATTTGGAGTTGGGAGTAAGCAGTGAAGTGGCTAAATTTGCCGATGACACAAAATTGTTCAGGGTGATGAGAGCCAGGGAGGATTGTGAGGCACTCCAAAGGGATTTGTCAAGAATGGGTGAGTGGGCATCAATGTGGCAAATGGGGTTCAATGTGCCCAAGTGCAAAGGGGGATTTTTTATTGATTTTTTTAACTACAAAAATCTACAACAGAAAAGGGGATAGGGGAACTACATATATGGGAGAAAGTAAAGTACCCACTACTGACTAAAAACCCAAGAGAGGAGACCCTCCAACTAGCTTTAAAACATCAAGTCTTCTCATCGTTATTCTTTTTATGAACTGAGTCAAACCCTTTAAAAAAGAAAACCTTTTACCCTCCAAGTTTACATTTAACTGCCCAATAACAGTATCCCCAATCATCCCCCAGAACCCAAGTTCTCAAAGGCACAAATCAGAGTCCTTCAGCCTTTACTTCTTCTTTTCCCTTCTCTTTCGCAGCTTGTAGGGACTTTTCAGGGCCGCTGCCTCCTGCTCAGACAAAGAGTCCTCGCCAGATGTACCAGTTTCCAGCTCGCCACTGGACCTGCTGTCCTCTTCTTTTTTCTCGTCTTCTTCTGTCCTCTGACCTTCCCAGCTGTTCCTTTAGAAATTCTTGAGCTTTAAGAACAGAGTCAATCTTTTCCTTCTCTCTTTAATCTTGAATGTTACATCTTCTGGAAATAGCCATTTGTATCCAATTTAATTTGTTTGGAGGAAGAGCACAAGTTCTTTGTATTTCTTTCTACGTTGCCTTACTTCAAATGGAATATCCTTTAGCGTTCTAACAGCATTCTCCCCTGCCTTCAAGGGTGTTGCCGCTACAGCTTTCAGGATAGCATCCCCGACGTGCTTCTTCGAGAATCTTACTACAATCTCCCCAGGCAGATTGTTTTTCTTTATATATCCTGAATATGACCTGTAGGCCATATCATATGCTGAATATGACCTGTAGGCCACATCCATGTCGTTGAGTAGCAATTCCGCTTTTATTTCTGTTACTGGGGCGAGTAGCTCGCTCATAAGTTCTTTAAGATTCTCTCCTTTGTTCTCAGGCACACCCTGGAAGCTCAGAACCATATTGGCTTTATCCATTTGGACTTGAAGCATTTGGTCTTCTGAAGAAATAGTTTTCTTTTCCAATTTTTGCACTTTCTTCTTCACTTTCTGCGTTGATTCAGCCATTTCCTTTATTTTCTCAGCATCCTGCTTCATTACTTGAATCAAATCTGTTATTTGCGTTTGTTGAGCAGTAATGCTTGTTGTTACTACTGACAACTGCATTTGTTGGGCTGTAATATTTGCTGTTACCACAGACATCTGTTCTTTAAAGCTATTTAACTGTTCCAGTAGAGGGCGCATACACTCAGCTACAGCCTTAGCCGTCTCACTGGTCGTTTCCGGCTTTGGGGACTCTAGTTTCATTTTTAAAAGTTTTTCTTTGTCTCTGTCCCTCTTCCCTGCCAACTTTTTCCCCGTTTATTTATTTTTGGGAATTTTATTGAAGTCTCTGAATATGCGCTTGAC
>NW_015170914.1:427561-429638 GCF_001447785.1 Gekko japonicus | reverse complement strand
AAGAGGGAGTTGGATAAACATCTGGAGCAGAGATCCATCAGTGGCTATTAGCCACAAGGGCAACTGATGCTCTGTATTCGTGGTGCCGTGGGGGGACAACAGTGGGAGGGCTTTTAGTGTCCTGGCCCCACTGCTGGAACTCCTGGTGGCACCATGTATTTTTGGCCACTGTGTGACATAGTGTTGGACTAGATGGGCCATTGGCCTGATCCAACATTAGCTTCTCTTATGTTCTTATGTTCATAGTTAGCTTAGGTTAAGGAACTTGCTAGTACATTGCTAGGCAAACAAAACTGAAATGGGAATGAGCGAGAAACAAGGTCCCAGAGTGAAGCACAACTCCACAAAACATTTGTAATTACCTTGTTCAGAATACAAATTTGTTCCACTTGTGATACTCAGCTGTATTATGCATGAATTCTTCAGCAATTTTTCCCCCAGATCAAAATGTTAAACGAGATTCTGTGGAAGAGAAGTCAAAGTTCAGCAAGCCAGTTTCCCAAAGCTTATTTACAATGAAACTACTGCTGATTATGATGAAACTTCATCAGCTACAAGGACAGCCTCTTTGAAGATGCATGTGTACAAGTTCATTAATATTGGCCCCTTGCTGTTGATGAAAGTCTTGTTGATTGATGTGAACTATGAAACTGATCTCCTGACCAAGCATCCTTTTGTTTGGCAAGCATCTTTTATATCTGGGTCAGTTGTCTTGATCGTTTCTTGCAAATATTTTACACAGTTGTTGTCCATCCGTATCTAAAACATTCTCAGGTGCATTTGCTTGGGTGGCAGGGAGGAGGTGTTGTTCAGTTTGGCCACTGTGTGACACAGAGTGTTGGACTGGATGGGCCTTTGGCCTGATCCAACATTGGCGTCTCTTATGTTCTTATGTTCTTATGTTCTTAATCCATTCTGAACTAAACTGTGAGGTGTTCCAGTGTCTCGAATAAGCCCATAATAGTATGAGTCACCAAGTTAACTCTTTATCATGAATGATGAAAAGCAACTTGGAAGTCAGAGTTGCTAGAATTGCTGATAGAATTTATGGGCCCAGAACATTTGTTGAAGCGGAGCAGTAGAGTTCTTAATATTTACCTAAGTGTTGAGTGAATGCCTCTCTTAAGTTCCTGGCTGTGTTAAGACACAATTTAGATGAAACATGATCTGGCTCAGTCAAGACTGACCACCCAACATCAGATAGAGCTGGGTGTCATCGGCATATTGATGACACCCAAGCTTATACCTCTGGACAATCTGGGCGAGGGGGCGCATATATATGTTAAATAGCATTGGGGAGAGAACTGCCCCCTGAGGCACTCCATATTTAAGCCATTGAAGGGCAAGCCCCTGAATCCCCATGTTGGCAAGGCGGTGGGCAAGCAGCTGGTGGTCGACCGTATCAAATGCGGCCGACAGGTCGAGCAACAACAGCACCGCCACACCTCCTCGATCCAGATGTCTGCGGAGGTCATCAGTAAGAGCAATCAGCACAGTCTCCATCCCATGCCCAGGGCGAAAGCCGGACTGGAATGGGTCAAAGGCGGAAGTGTCATCTAGAAAACCCTGCAGCTGTGTCGCTATCGCCCTCTCAATCAGTTTGCCCAGATAGGGCAAATTGGACACCGGGCAGTAGTTGGCCAATTCCGCCGGGTCCAGCGCTGGCTTTTTCAAGAAAGGGTGGACCATCGCTTCCTTAAGTGCCTTGGGGAACTGCCCCATTGTCGGGGACTTGTTGATAATCTCCCTCAAGGCACCTTGAAACCCCTCGTGGCCCACTTTAATGAGCCAGGAGGGGCACGGATCTAGGCTGCAAGTGGTTGGGCGCACAGATGCAAGCAATCCATCAACTTCCTCCAAGCTGAGTTGGTCAAAACTTTCCAACCCCGGTGAAGCCGCGCAAGGGGCCTCAAGTTCGCTTACTGTCTCAACTGTGGCGGGGAGGTCGCGGCGGAGCGTCAAGACTTTATCCGCAAAATAGCTCGCAAAAGCCTCACAGCCAATATCCAATTCCCTACAATTTTGTCTGCCCTGAGGCAGTGCTGTCAATGACCGAATTGTCCTAAATTAATTGGGC
>NW_015170914.1:416568-426264 GCF_001447785.1 Gekko japonicus | reverse complement strand
AGCCTTCAGGGCATAGTGGTCCGACCATGGTACCTCTTTCATGGTAATCCGGTCCACCGTACTCCCTGCTGCGAAGATCAAATCGAGCGTGTGCCCGGCCTGATGGGTGGGGGTCGATACCCATTGGGAGAGTCCCAGTGACGCCATGGATGATACCAGATCCATAGCCCAATTCGAGGCCGCATCATCAGCATGGACGTTGAAGTCACCCAAGACCAGAAGCCTGGGGTGCTCCAGCGCCCAGCCTGCTCCAGCCTCCAGTAGGGATGGCAGACTACTGGCTGGCGTGTTAGGCAGACGGTACACCAGCCAGATCACCAAACTCTCCTCGGCCTCCAGCACCAGGTCGACACACTCTAAGCCCGCAATCTCCACCACAGGGAGCGCCCTGAAGGAGTAAGTCTCTCGTACAAATATCGCCACTCCTCTCCCCCACCCCCTGTTCCATGATTGGTGTAGGACCGAGAACCCAGGCGGGGCAAGCTGGGAGAGAGCTACAGTCTCCCCATCCCGCACCCAGGTCTGTTATGAAATACATTGAGAGACCTTGGACTGTCCACTATCTCTTGGCCTAAGGAGAGCCATGCTTGGGGACTTTGGTGGAAAAGGGACCTAATCATGCAATAGATCAAGACATCAAAATATACAATTGATTAGGCAACAGTTTTTAATAATTAAACATTTTCGATACATACATGCACAATAAGTAAACATTAATGGTAGGTACCTCAGATACCACAGGGAGTGCTTCTAAAATGCCACCTACCATCTATGTTTGTTTGCTTGTACACCTTATTAAAATCCTTGATAACATTGCCTAATCATTGATCCCTCAATTTCAAATAATCCTGTGTTTGTATTAAACATCTTTTTTAAAAAAAAATCTGCAGCCTGATTAAGTGGGAAAATTGTTACCTTAGGAGAGATATTCTCCCTGATGTTTGGCACAGCTGGTGCCCCCATTTTTGGAACTGTTATCTGTAAACTTAGGGCCTTACGATGCCAGAAGTTCATAGGGACTCCATCTTTGATAGCAAGCTAAGTTAAGCAAAAGAGCAATTGCAAGAAGAAAATACCTGTTTTCATGAATGCTGGACCATTCTAATCAAGAGTCATAGAATCATAGAGTTGGAAGGGGCCATACAGCCCACCCAGCCCAGCCCCCTGCTAAATGAAGGATCAGCCTAAAGCATCCCTGACAAGTGTTTGTCCAGCTGCTGCTTGAAGACTGCCAGTGAGGCAGTCTGGACTACCCTTAGTGTAAAAAAATATAATGCAAAATGTTTTTAATGTAAAAAAGACCCCTTCTTCCTGTGATTCTCCAAAGGTAATGAATGAAGTGATGCTGGCAGGCCGATAACCAGAAAAATGCACCTATCCCTGTTAAAACCATCAATCAAGCATTTGGCCAAGCAGGAAGGCTCATTTTCTGGCCTATTCAAGCTTACGAGAACTATAAAGCATTGAAATCCTTTGTGTGGCCCAGTAAGGGTATTAATCCACAAATACCCCACAAGGGAGCTGAGATAGAAAGCAAGGTGTAAGAAGGGGATCCCAAGGCCTCCATTTTGTAATTGGCTCTGCTCCCAAGCTTGCTTCCAATCCTGAAATCACAAGATTCCTCACCCCCTCCTTCTATCACCACTGGACATTGAAATTACTGGACCCTCCTCAGGAAGAGAAGTGGCATATGATTTTCTCCCCCATCTGTTCTGCTTCCCTTCCTGGAATTCTCCCTCCATGTCTGTCTGCTACCTCAGCTCCTTCTTCCCCAAGTCTTGCTGGCTAGCTTAACAGCCTACCATCTTTCTCCACAGCATAATATTCTGGCTAGACGGAGGGGGGGGGCTCCTTTCCTTTCTTTCTAAAAATCCTCTCCTTGGGTGGGTTTTCTCTGGACTAGCCATATGGGAAGAATACAGTTTGGACTAAAAGTAACTTTGATATTTAACTTAAAGTACACTAGGGCTGTGCAAAATCAGTGGTATTTATTGTATTGCCACATGCAAATGACTACAGTATTGTTGCAATTGCTGTTTTGTAGTATCTCCTTTCCAATTTCCCTTTTTTATTCTGTATCTCTATAGAGCAATAAAATTATTTTGGGGTTAAGTATCTGTCTCCCTTCCCATCCTTTCTTCCTTCCATGATTTATTGTTCTAAAATTTGAACTAAAAAGATTGCTTTTGCTCCAGAACTCGTGTTTTAGTTCTGCATATCACTTGAAGAGCAACCACTACATGTGCAGAGCTCGTGTTTTAGTTCTGCACATGTAGGGGATGCTCTTCAAGTGATATGCCGGACACAGGAACTGATTTGGGTAACAGTAGAGCTTAATTGGTTAAGCTTTCTTTCAGCAGATGACAGCCCTAAAGAAACAGGTTGGTGTGCATTCCCTAAGTCTGCTCCCATTATGTAACTCTTAGCTCTAAGCAGAACACACTGGAGATCTTGCAGTACATTTTTAAAAGCAAGTTTAAGGATACAAAGATGCACTTCACACTGTGTGAGCAATGCCTGGGGAAAATCTTAGAGGATTGGAATATCTATCTATCTACCTACCTACCTATCTATCTAGGGATCATTTCCTGGAGGAGCGCACAGGAGCGGAGCTCCGGCAGTAAAGAGCCCAGGGGGCGGACACATGCAACAAGCCACACACCCTGCTCCCAGCATCCCTCAGTCAGAGCAAGACGCAGCCAGGTAAATTGCAGAGCTCCCACCCACCCCAGTCCAAAACAGTCCAGTGGCACCTTTAAGACCAAGTTTTATTCAGGACAGATCTGCAGGTTCCCGCCCCCCAATAGCTAGCAATCCAAAACAGTCTAGTGGAGCCTGAGCGGTGGGTGTTACCTTCTGACAGACTTCCGGTGATGTCAGGGGGTGTAACATATGCAAATAAGTTATGCTAATGAGCTCCTGCACCACTTTTTCTATGAAATGACCCCTGTATCTATCTGTCTGTCTATCTATCTGTCTGTCTGCCTGCCTGCCTGCCTGCCAGCCTGGCTGGCTGTCATCTATTTCTTGGCAGAGATTTGGGTTATCCTGATGCAAATTTCATTCCAGAGCAACCTACATGTACATCTCTAATGAAAACCATTAATAACAATGATGGAGCTAATTGTATAAGAAAGCCCCATTCGGGGTTCGCATTAAAGTGTGAAGGTTTTCAGAATACTATTGGAACCACAGTGAGAAAGAGCTGGCCTATGGACAATCCCAAATGTATGCTCAGTCTTATATATTTAAATCCAATTGTTCTTCCTTAGATATCACAGTGTGCAGATGTTCTCCAGGTGGGCTCCTGTTTTGGTTTTGACCAGACTGTGTTCTGTTAAGCATCAGTAAAACTGCTACTTCATGTACGTTCAGGACACTCCAAGGCTGCAAATCTTGTAGTGTTGCCTTCACTAACCCTCTTGAGTCTCTGCCGATCAGAGACAATGTGGTAACATCAGAATCAGAAGTTGGGTGCTGAAAGAACATATTATAAAGCTTGTGCATTGACACAGATTAAAGAATGGATAAGAATTGAAAATACTAATTCTAAACAATTAGAACCATGAACCTGATATCTACTTTTGTGCTAGAAGAATGTCCCCTGTGTCTTGTCTGTTAACAGCAACTAGGAAAAATCCCCCTTGACCCACAAAGAAGAGAGGCCTTCTATATACTAGGCCTTCATTATATTCAAATGATACATTGGATCCCTAATAAACCTATAAAAACCTATAAAAACCTGAGGGATATGAAAAAGCAAAAAACAGAGGAAAATCTATATAGCCTCATCTCTACTACAGCATCCAGGAGCACTCCCAAGCTCCTAACCTCCGGCGCTGGCACCAACCCCATTGAAGGTCAGGAGAGGGATCCCTACCCTTGGTCCGCTTCGCCTTCGACAGGTTGAGTTTCAACTGGCTCAGCCTAAGCCAACCAGCCACGTCCTGTAGTGCCTGGTTGAGATCTTCTGGTTTGGAGTCAGACCAGCCGCCCAACAGCAGATAGAGCTGGGTGTCATCAGCATACTGGTGACATCCCAGCCCATGACTCCATGCAATCTGGGCAAGGGGGCGCATGTAGATGTTAAACAACATCGGGGACAGCACAGCCCCCTGAGGCACTCCACAGTCAAATGGGTGCCATCGGGAAAGCTGTTCCCCCAGTGCGACCCTTTTTCCCGGCCTTGGAGGAAGGAGACGAGCCATTGCAAGGCATTAGAAAAGCTAGTTACTATAAATCTGCTCAGAAAATTATAAGGAAGAAATAATATTTGCATGTGATTATTTCACCAAGGAATGCCAGGTTGGCCGACACTGCTCTAGAGAAAAGCAGATGTATGCCATGGATGCAAGGGTAATGATTTGGTCCTACGTGTCCCTTAAACTGAAGTCATGGTTTTAAAAATACGTACAGTGTGTCTTTGACATGGCTCCTTTCTCTTCATGTGGGGAGTAGGCTGGCATTTGTACTGCCTTCACGCAGGGCTCTTTTTGTAGCAGGAACTCCTTTGCATATTAGGCGACACACCCCTAATATAGCCAATCCTCCAAGAGCTTACAGTAGCCCCTGTAAGAAGAGCTCTGTAAGCTATTGGAGGATTGGCTACATTAGGGGTGTGTCACCTAATATGCAAATGAGTTCCTGCTACAAAAAGAACCCAAGTTGGGAGAGGCACGTGGATTTCCCATAGGTCTCATAACTCAGTGAAATGGAAATATCTGCATGACCTTCTGTGCCGGAGATAGAGATCAGGAGATGGAGATAACCAGCACAGGTTACTCAGGAAAGCAAGTTCTCACCATTTTAACAGCCACATTAAAGGCAGAGCATCAAGAGGTGAGACTTTTCCCATCACTTTAATTTGGACCTTGTCATGCACTCATTGTTTTCTTCCCATGTAGCTGTTATAGGCCCTTAAACCTGTGGAGGAGTCCATCAGGAATTGGTGGAAGTCAATGAGGATGCTACTATTGAAGTAGATCAAGATGGGAAGCCATGTCAGTCTGTCTGTAGCAAAGACCAAGAGTCCAGTAGCACCTTAAAGACTAACAAAATATGTGGCAGGGAATGAGCTTTTGTAAGTCACAAAAAGCTCATACCCTGCCACATGTTTTGTTAGTCCTTAAGGTGCTACAGTACTCTTGCTCTTTTCCACTACTATTGAAGTAGGGCAAAGAACACAGAAGAACAACAATCAGCTTCTCTAGATTTCCCAGCTATCCTGACCATACACTTGCCAGAGAATGAGTACAAAATAGTGTCACTGTTGTTGTTTTGGTAAGTTGCTTCATGCTTTTGAAGGAGGGTTGACGTGATTCAGATAAATTGTAGGTCACTTTCTACTCTTCAAAGTGCATTGGTTCATAATCCTTACAACAACCTTGTGAGACAGGTGAGTATTGCTCTTCCCATATTGCAGAAAGAGTGGCTTATTTAGGCCAACCTCGTAAGTATGTGGCAGATAGAAACTTCAGGCTCAAGGGTCCCTGATTCATAGCTCAATCTTTTAGCTACTAGCCCATAGCGCTTCCCCCTCCCTTATTTTTTCCTGGCAGAAGCTCCTGCTTCTTTAATGGATGTATGACTGACACGCATCAATTGATGGCACCTTTTTCCATGCCAGGAAAGGTGCACTGCTGCTGAGCCATTGCCTGCTCCAGGACTCAGAGCCTTGGTGGGACCGTGGGAGGGGGGGAGGTGCCCCAAAAAGTGGTACAGAAGGGCTGTGTTTGGAGGCACTCAAGTAGGCCTAGGATAGGAGACCACAAGGAACTGTATGCACACAACTCTATGAAAGAAAAGTGAGGCTATACATATAAAGAAATGAGTGAGAAAATAAACAAAGTAGTAATTATGGTCTTCCGTGTTTTATATCCATTGCTTTTAGTGGAATGCAATTTCTCCTTTCACTGAGGAGACCAAGGAGCCTCTGCAGGTGCATTGACAAAGCCTGCCTTGGAATCAGTGGCACATTTATTGGGGGAGAAGGAAATTCCACTGGAAGGGAAATGTTAAAAGAAGTGCTTTGTGTCCCCCAATATTTTCTTCTGTAGAAAACTTTAAGAAATCCTCAGTACATCTCTCTGGAGCTCAGAGATAGATACAGGATTTCCCTCTACTTGTTAAACTTGAAAAGCAATTTATGAGGTAGTGGTCGAAGTGGTGACCAGTGGCTATGAAGTCTGCTAACCTCTACATGAAATGGAATTAAATGAAAAGCCAGCTCCCACCTGCGCCAGGAAATCTGGGGCTGAGAACCCAGGCAGCCTTCCCCAGCACACTTGCTGGGGGGCACAGCTTCCTTTGACCTCCGTGGGACTTACTTGCGAGTAAACCTGCTCGTGGTCTCCCCCCCCTCCTCGAACGTGACGCCTAATCGACTCCAGGGGAGCTCTGCCAATGCCGGCCCGGAGACCTTGGCCTGGGCCTCGAAGGGCGCGCCTGGGGCGTCCTGGGTGTGAAAGGCCCCCGGGTCCCCGAGGGCGGCGGCGACCTTGCTTCGGAGAAATAAGCCGGGGTTCACTTTGGTCGGAGTCCCCGAGCCTTTCGACCGGCGCGCTGGGTGGGGAAGTGGGCAGCCGCCCCGGCCCGCCGGTCCTGCGCGCCGGACCCTTCCAGAAGCAGTGGGGAGGCTGGGCGCTGCGGGAGAAAGGAGATCGCCGGTCCTCCCGGGGCTCCGCGGCCACGTGTCGGTCGCCAGGAGCTCGGCCTGGGAAGGGAGGCGCCGGCGGGCCTGGGGCTCACCGACGACGCGCCTCTGTCCGCGCTCCCTGGGGAGCTTTCCTCTCGCTCCCTCCCACTTGCACGGGGGAAACTCAGCCCCTCCTCGGACTCGGGGAGCACCTGGGCTTGGATAGCAGCTCCTGGCGAAGGGGTTGATTCTTCCCTCGCCGCAAACTCCGGTTCTCTCCGGAGCTGCTCTTCTTAACCGCCCCCCCCCCTCATTCAGGCCCCCCAAAATCCGAGGAAACGTCCCTTTCCCCAGTGAGTCCCTTGGCCTGGAGGTCCATTTCCCGGGTTTCAGTCCCCGTAAATCAGTCCCTCGACCGCTCTGTCTAAAGCCACTTTCTCTCTTGGGTTATTGCGGGTGTTTTATTATGCGCTGGTGCAGCTTGCCAGGCGTTTGCCACCGGTGCCAGGGCTGCAGAGATCCCCTCTCCCTCTGGGCGAATTTCTTCGCCTTGAAAAGCAACCTAGTCGGTTCCCGGAAAAACTTTTCTGTCCCCACGCTTCGAATGTTCGCCTAACAATAAATGGGCAAATCCTGAATACACGAAGGTAGCCATGTTTCTGTAGCTGAACACTGCGTGTGCCTGGGGGTGCGCGTGCGAGTGTGCATGAACTGGTGTGTTCATAACGTATGTGATTGCAGACACTTGTGTAAACGTGCACGCGTGCATGTTGAGAGCCAAATAGAATAGGAATAGATTCCAGCCTGGGGGAGGGGGTTGGGGTTGGGGTGGGAAGCCCTATCGGATTTTTGGTGAAAGTTGTCAGCCTACAGTCCCACACGTGTTAGAGTCTGAAGACAAGGTGCTTGGAATTTTTGGCTTAGTTTTAAAAAGAGATCGAAGGTTTTCTCCTGTGGCCATTTTGAGCTTTATTGCTTGCCCCTAATTCAGACTCATTTTCATCCGACTATTACTCCTACACGGTTCAAGTAGCTACTTGTGACGAGAAAAGAACTGGGAACCTAGAGTGTGGGACAGAGAAACAGAAAGGCGCAGGTCCCGGCCGGGCTCAAAAAGTTCGTTTTCCAAAACCCGTTTTGAAAGGAATCGTTTCTCTGCAGATGGGTAGAGAAAGAAAGAAAGAAAGAAAGAAAGAAAGAAAGAAAGAAAGAAAGAAAGAAAGAAAGAAAGAAAGAAAGAAAGAAAGAAAGAAAGAAAACAATTCCTGTAATTTTCCAGGTGTCACTAAGTCATTTAAGAAGGAAACTTGGTGCTTAAAAAATATAGTAGACAGGACCCGGCCAAAATTAAGTACTTTCTGTCCAACTAAATACTGAAATCCTATGTAGACTTGTCCCACCGAATGCAGAAAGATTCATTTCCGAATAAAAATCATCAGCTTGTCCTTAAAGGGCTTCCAAAGCGTCCAGCGTTCGTTACATGGTGCCTCCCGAAACGTCGCCATTTATTAAGCAATCCAGGTGTTTTGTGCCGAATTTCTATGCCCACCAGCCTGGGATTAGCTCGCATTCACCATAGTCGGAGTACTTTCCACTGCACAGGATCCGGCTCCACTGGTTTCCCCTGATCCGCGCTACACTCATCAGTAAAACCCATCGGTTTCACTGGAACCCCTGGAACGGCTCAATTGTTTAATCGTTCACGATCTTGTTCTATATGTAGGATATACTAAACCCAAGTAAACCCACTGAGATAAATGGAACTCACTTCCAAGTAAATCTGTGGAGGTGGGGAGATTCTTGAGCCACTGCAACCCGCATTTCACTACTTTGCTTCAGGCTAGGGTGGATTTTCACATAGGTTGTCTAATTGGGCGAATGTATTTATTTTACCATACAAAGATTGTCTGTCCATCTCGTGAAATTAAAGAAAATAAATGCCTTAGACACTTTTGAACATAGTCTGTACTGGATTTCGGATTCAAAGATTCTCATCGAGAGATCCTTTCAGCTCTTGCGAGTTAGCAGTTTTCCTCCGGCGTGCATGCCCGCCTGTCGCCACTAGAGGTCAGTGTCCCATCGCAGTCTCACAGTATTAAGATCCACCTCCCTTTCCTCTTAACTCAAATTAGCACAGTATTAATTAACGCTGTAGTCTATCAACTGGCGTTTCTCGGCCCAGTGCAAACGCAGGGTTTGTGTAGAACAAAGAAAAAACCCCTTAAGTCTTGTTTTATTCTCAAATGCCACCAAAAATCCTTCGTCATTTACAAAATGGGAAGCCAGCGACGCCTGAGTTACCAAGGTACAGTTCTATCCCTCTCTAAGTTTTGTCCTTATTTGCTTGTGGGGAACTCTCTTCTCGCCGGGCGGGTTTCAAAAGAGGGAAGGGGGCGGGGGGGGGCGCTAATCTAAGGCGGCGGCGCACGAGCCCGACGCCAGGAAGACTTCTGTGAAGCAGAAGCTTAAAACCCATTTTAAAACCCAGCTTAAAACCAGACTTCCCTCGGATCTGCCGTCTAGGTGATTATGGACAGAAGGACGAACCAGTGGGAAGAAAGCATTTCTGAGGGTGGAGGGTTTGGCATTTTCTTTGAATCCTATCCGTGTAATAGATGCCGCAAACAGCCAGGGATCTGTCAAGGAGTCAACCTAGCCCTGGTCTAATTCCGACTCTAATTACAAAAGAGGGTTTGAAAGGCTGGGAATAAAAACCAATAACAGACGCGTCTAGGCTCAGTACCTGTTTCACTCTCACTCTCTCTCTCTCTCTCTCTCTCATTGACAGCCTCTTTCGGAACAATCGAGGCGATAAAAAAAACCCTGCATTTCGCTTTTCTTTTTTTAATTGCACTAGGACTAATTAGAATTCTCAAATAATTGAAGTAGCAAAATGATTCCCCCCTAAATGAATTAGACTTTTTCTTTTCTTTTTTGGAGGCGGGATAAAAATGGGAACGGGGAGGAAGAGAACAGCCTGTTAAAATAGATATAATCAGCGGCCCAGTTTAACCGATAACAGTCACACAGTTTTACAATGTATTTCCACAGAGGTCTTCTCC